>NW_004086050.1:0-100449 GCF_000220395.1 Ichthyophthirius multifiliis
TATTTATTTATAAATTTTTAATTTTATATTATTATTTTTATTTATATATATTTTTTTATTTTTATATATATTTCATTTTAATATTTTTTTTTTTATATTTATATTTTATTTTACACCATTATATATTAACTATTATTATAATAATATTTAAAAATATTTATATTCTTTTTTATTATTTTTATTCTTTAAATTATATGTTTTATCTTTTTTTATTTTTAAACTGCATAATGTTTTTATTTTTATATAATATATATATTTAAATATTTTATTTAATATTTTTAGTAGAATTTTTTTATATTTTTTATTTTTAATTCGTATTATATTATATCTTTATTTCTTAATTTTCGTTCTAATTTTTAAGTTCTTATAAATGTTTTTAATATATAATTTTTTTTATTTTTCTAAATATAAAATTGATGCTTAATTATATTTTTTATTAAATTTCATCTTTTTCAAAAATTATAAATTTTTTTTATTCAAAAAATATGAATATGTTTTAATTGACTATTTATATTTATATTTATTTAAATAAATATTTTTTTTTATAAATTATAATATTTTTTGATATGAAAATTATTTTTTTTATAATTATTTTTCTTTTATTAATACTATAAAACTAATATTTATTATATTTTTTATTTACGTAAGATTTTTTTGTTTTATACATTTTTAACTATATTATTTATTTAATTTATTATCTATATTATTTTGTTTGTTTTTTTTATATATATTTTATCAAAATTAAATTTACTTTATTTTTTATTAATAGCATGAGCATGTAATTTATATTTATTTATTTTCTTTTAGTCTTAGAAATCTATTTTTTTTTTCAATAAATAAGGAATTTTTAAATAATATAATTTTATATTAAACTTTTAAATATTTTTCTATATTTTTATTTTTTGTAAAATATGTTTTTATGTTTAATTTTTAATTTAATTAATAAAGTTTATATACTTCTAATAATAACAAAAAAATATATAAATTTACTGATAATAATATAATATTAAAAAAAATGTTAATACACAAAAAAATAAAATAATTTTAAAAAATTTTAAAAGAAAAATAAAAACAATCAATCTTAATTTTTATAAACAGTATAATAAGGATACATAGAATAATTGACAACATTAATAGCCTCAAAAGGCGAATATTTATTTTTAAAAATTAAATGACTCCATATTGCCATAGTAAATTCTGAATATTCATATAATCCATTGTGTTTAGATACTTCTACACAAGCTTTAATTTAAAAATCTTTATTTTCAACACATTAAGCTATATTTTTGATAAAGAAATCATTAAGATCTTCTGAAAGATTAAGACAAAAAATCCCTATTTCTTAATTATCTAAATATACATAAAAAGAATACTTGAAACTATCAGTTTGTATCTAAAAACAGGCTAAAAATGGACTATTTTTCTTTTTTTGGAAATTGTTAAACATACTCGAAAAGTCTTTATTGATTAAATCAAAGTTGATATCTTCATATTAAAAAATTTCAAAATTTTCTTGATATTTTTCACTTATTTCGCGAAATTTCTGCTCTATTTAGTCATTATTATTTTCCATTTCTGCATATAAATGCTCTAAACTCAATAGAATGTAAAAAATACGTTCTATACTTCCGAAATCGACTTCCATTTCTTACTTTTCCTCAAAAACAATAGGAAAAATCATCAATATATATTTACAATATCCTTCATATTATTAAATAATTTCTCTAGATTAAATATTTAAAACTACTGGATATACATTAGCCTCTTCACAAGAGAAAATAAAAGTAAAAAACTGAACAAAACTTTATAAATTTTCCTCTTTTTCTTCACTTAAGTCTTCAAAATAATAAAAATTTATCATATTTTAGCCTAAACATACTTCTAAAAGTTAAAATCCGAATTCATTTAGATTTTAAAAAGGATAAAAAAGTCTTACTTAATTATCTATTTGGGGCTATTTGGTTATATTGTAGTAAAATTAGTGTATATTTTGCATAAAGGATTCTATTTTTTAATTTTGGTTTTCTTCTGATTATTCTTCTTCTTCATTTTCAAATTAATAAAAAAGTTCTAGTAAAGCCTATGATTATTCAAAATCGAAAAAAAACAAGAATTTAATTATATAAATTCCTCATACAATGTTACTAAAGAATCAAAATTATCGAATTTTTAGAAATTTATTTTATTCTGACGAGAAAAACGGGTTGATTTAATATATTCATTTGTTTTTTATATTAACTTTTCCTATAATTTTCTTTATTCTTCTTCATTTTCTTCATTTTAGAATTCAATGTCTTAAATTTCTTATAATTCTTCTTATTTTTATTCAAGATGATTATTTTATTAACTTTTCTTTTATTCTTAATTTATATTATTAATGTTATTATTATCTTCTAGTATTTCCTCTATTTCTTCAAAAAAATCGAATTCTTTTGAATAATTTTATTTTTAGGTAAATTATTATTATTATTATTTTAATTTTTTATTTTAAATTTATTATGTTTCTTCGCCTATTAGGTCGTCTATTTCTTCAAAATCAAAATCATAATCATCTTCTTTTAAAGAGTTTTCGTTATTTTATTTATCTGGAGTATTTTTTTTTTTAGTATATTTACTATTGTTTGATGTTATTTCGGAATAAAATTCATCATTGTTGTAATCGAAATTACTTTTTTATATTTATTTTTTATTATTCTATATAAAATCTATTTCTTCTAAATTTATATTTTTTTATTTTTATTTTTCTTATTTTATTTTTTCTTTTTCTTATAAATCTTTTTTTTATTTTTTCTCTTTATGTTTTATTTCTTATGTTTCTTTTAATTCTTATTCTTCCTTTTCTTTTAATTTTTTTTCTTTTTCTTTTTGTTCTTTTTCTTATAATTTTAATTATAATTACTTATCTTTTTCCTCTTATTCTTACTTTAATCTCTTTTCTCTTTCCTCATGTTCTATCTTTTTTTTCTTTTCTTCTTATTCCAATTTAAGATACTTTTCTTTTTCTTCTTATTCTTATTTTTTTTTTTTTTCATTTTCTTCTTTTTCTTATTTTAGTTTTTTTTCTTTTTCTTTTTCTTTTTCTTCTTATTCTAATTTTAGTTTCTTTTCTTCTTGTTCTTTTTTGAGTTTTTCTTCTTGTTCTTTTTTGAGTTTTTCTTCTTGTTCTTTTTTGAGTTTTTCTTCTTATTCTTTTTTGAGTTTTTCTTCTTATTATTTTTTAAGCTTTTCTTCTTGTTCTTTTTTGAGCTTTTCTGCCTATTCTTTTTTAAGCTTTTCTTCTTATTCTTTTTTGAGTTTTACTTCTTATTCTTTTTTGAGCTTTTCTGCCTGTTCTTTTTTTAGTGTTTATTCTTTTTTTTCTAATAATTGTTTTTATTTATTTGCTTCATCTTCTTCTATTTATTATTTATATTTTCTTTATCTTTCTTCTTCTTGAATTTTTCTTTATTATTATTATTCTTATTTTTATTTTTTTTCAAATTCTTCTTTTTATTTTTTTCCTTTCTCCTCCTGTTCTTATTTTAATTTTTTTTAGTTTCTTCTTGTTCTTATTTTAATTTATTTTCTTTTTCTAATTATTCTTATTTAAATTTCCTTTGCCTTTCTTCTTTTTCTTATTTAAATTGTAATTCTCTTTCTTCTTGTTCTAATTTAAGTTTTTTAATTTTTTCTTATTCTTCCTTTATTTTTTATTATCTTTGTATTGCTTCAAGTTCTTTTTCTTTTTTAAATTTCTCTTATTATACTAATATTTTTTATTATCTTTAATTTACATCCGATTCTATATATTTTTTAAATTAATCATCATCATTATAATATTTTTACTCATTTTTTTCTTTCAAAATATCACTTTGTTATATATTTAGAATACTATCAATTTCAATAAATTATTAATGAATAATATCATAAACATTGATATTTTCCTCTTGGTTGTCAAAAATAATATTATAATAAATTTTTTCGAATTTATTTTGGAAATAAATCTATTCATCTTCTTTATATTGAATGATATTCTAAATACATTCTTTCATTTAAACTATTATTTCTTACAAATCTTCAATAGTAGAATTTAATTATAACATATTTTTATTTTTTTTTATAATATTTATTTAATTGGTTATTTCTTTATTTTTTTCTATTAATTCTCTTGATAAGCTCTAAGCATTATCACTAAAACGGTCATATAAAATTCTAAAAATCTTTCTTTTTTCATTTTTTAAATCAACCTATATTTATAAATTTCTTTAAAATTTTATAAATTCTTATAACTTTTCTCTTATTAAATATTAATTTCTATCAAATAATTTATCTTATTTAAATATTCCTTAAAAATCAAGTAATTCTTCCATATTAATTTAATAAAACTCTTTTTCATCTTTTTCTAGAATTATTCTTAAAATTACAGAAATTTAAAGATTTATTTATTTCGAAATGAAATTGATAATTTTTAATAAATTTTCTTCTTATTTTAATATCATTTTTTATTACTAAGCATATTTCTGAGAAAATAAAATATCTTCTCTTTTTAAAAGCTCATTTTTTATTAATTCTTTATAAAAAAATTCGACTCTTTTACATTAAGATAGAGCAAAAAAAAAGCTTTCAATTTTTCTATCTAAACATTAAAGGAACTTTTATTAATAATTATTTGGCTTTTTATTTATTAGTTATTAAAATAGTCCTTCTAATTTATTAAAAATATTATCTATTAAACTAAGATCTGTAACACTTACTTTAGGTGAAATATTATTTTTGTTAAAAACTAGAAGAACTTCGCTTTCATAATTATATTCAGTTTCTATTTCATTTCCAAAAAGTTTTTCAATAACCTCTTTTTTATATTTTTGCTTAGGTACTTTATAAGTATTAAATTCAGGCTAAATTTTTATTTCTTAATTAGGATTATTCGTAAAACTATGTTAGAATTAATTTTTATCAGTATATTTAATTACTTTTATTGCATTTTTTTAAAAGCTTTGATAATTATTGCATCTATAATTTGATTAATAATTATATGGATCTGCCATATAGTTAATATGATTAGTTGGTGATTTATGTTATAAACTACTGGATCTTATTTTGCTTTCAAAATATAACATTTAATTTATATTGTTTATATATATATATATATATATATTTTTTTTAAATTTTTTTTTTAATTGTTAAAAAAAAATATAGTGTATTTTTTATTTTTTAGATTTAATTTTTTTTTTTAAATTAACACCAAAATTCTTTAAATTATATTTTTTATTTTCAAATTAAAACTAAAAATATTGTTTATATATTCAGATGGCGTCAAAATAGTCTTTAGATAGTTTATAATTTAATTAATATATAATTTATTTAAAATGAAAATGATTATTTAAAATATTTTGAAGTTAAGTATATATAAAAATATAAATATTATTATTTTTAATTATTATTAGAAAAAAGAAAAAAATTTAATTAAATTTTATATATTTTATTAAAAAAAATAAAAATATTTATTTATATATATTATTATAAATTATATTTTTAAAAAAATATTAATATTTTAAATGGAATTTTTAGCAAAAATATTATAAATTATAACAAGTATAATTTTAATTTCATCATTTTATAATGTTTACTATAATTGTTTAATAATATGGTTTTATTCTTAAGATTCCTTCTTTCATTTAGACTCAATAGGATTAACATTTTACATACTATATATTTATTTATTTATATTAACTTGTATTTCCTATTTAAAATCATGTTTTTCAGATCCAGGCTATATAAGGTAATAATATTAAAAAAAATAGATCTATATAAATAATTTTTAAAATTAGTAAAAATATAAAACCACCTTTAGATTTATTAGATGAAAAATCAATAAATTATTGTTAAAAATGCATTCATAAATAATGGAAACCAATGAGAGCTCATCATTGTAAAACTTGCAAAAAGTGCGTTTTTAGAATGGATCATCATTGTGAATGGATTAATAATTGCGTAGGCATCAAAAACTAGAAATATTTTATCCTTTTTTTAGCTTATGCTTTCTTTTTATCTCTTTTTACTTTACTATTATTTATTATTAGTGCTTCTTTATATTTTTATTCTTGTAGTTCCTTTTATAAAGCCTTATTATAAATAAATATGAGAAAAATAGTCGTAAATATTTTTTTATATTTTTTTTTATTTTAAATTTAAAATAAATTATTTTAGTGTATAATTTTTAGCCTTATGGCAGCATTTTTCATGTATTTTACTTTAGATTTTTTATAAGACTAATTTGAATCAATAAAAGAAAATCAAACAACAGTAGAATCTTATAAAGAAAAATATGGAATGCCTGATTCTTTTATGAATCTATTTAAATAAATTTTTGGTAATAATGTTATTTCTTGGTTTTTTCCTATTTAACCATAATTAAATTCAAATTATATGGAATTAATTTATACATAAAATAATATAAAAACCATAATAAAAGAAAATATATAGTTTCCTGAATAATAATTTAATGATTAAACATGTGGAAATTATAAAGAATATTAAAAATATTAAGTTAAATATTGAAATTATTTTAAATAATTTTTTTATAAAATATCTTTAAATTTATGAAAAAAGTATATTCTAATTATTGTTTTTAAATTTTATATTTATTTATAAAATAATATATTTATATTTATTAAAATTTTTAAATATAATAAAAATACACTAATATTTTTTATAAACTAATCAAGTTTATAATTAATCACCATTTTTATTTAAATAATTCGTAATGTAAGGATTATAACATAATACTATATATATTCAAAATACTAAAATAATAACAAGATAAGCAAACAATAAGAAAACAAAACAAAACAAGCTAAATGTTATTAATATAATCTAATCTAAATATTTTTTTATTATAAGATTATTAAATTCAATGAATATTATATATGTTTTCTTTAATTTAAAATATATATTGATAATTTAAACAATATCATTAACTTTTTTTTAATTATTATTCTAAATATTTAGTATTTTAATTAAATAAATTATCAGTTAATTAATCAAAAAATTATAAAATCGTGCTTAATACAAAAATTACTCTTTGAGAATTAAATTTTATATTTAATTGCATTATTATAATTCAATCTAAATATTATTATATTTTGGATTACTTTAAATAGTTTAAAAAGAGTTGGATTACTTAAAATAGTTTAGAAAGAGTTTTATTTAATATAGGAAAAAGGAATTAATATAATGTTCTCTTAAATTAAATTGTTATTTTATTTAGTGCAATATTATATTTATTCTTTTAATATATTTTTACCATTAAGCTTATAAAATATATTTTAATAATCAAGTCAAAATGCGCATTTTTATATAAAAAATAGTTCGTAAATATATATGTATTTTTAATTTTACTAGAAATAGTCATCATCTTAAATTAGAAATTAACTTTAATTCTTGTTTTTTTAAATCATCATTACTAAATATATTAGACTATATTAAACCAAAAATTGAGTATATAGAATTAAAATAAATATGCAAATAAGCAAAACATAAAAAAACAAAATACTAAACAAATTTAAATTATATGTTTATGAGATATATATCTTTTTAGAAATAGATTTTATTTATAGTAAATTTATTTTAATTTAATTAAAAATAATATTTTTAATACTTATTAGACAAAATTAAATTTAAATATATTTAAAATAATTAAATAAAATTATTAAGAGGAAAAAAAAAATGAATTTATTTATTTTTACTAACTAATTATATATATAGGAAAATGTAAATAAAAAAATAATAAAATGAAATTAATAATATAAAAATTATAAAAATAAGTACATACTTTATAAATTTAATAAAAATCTAAAACTTTTAAAAATCAAAAATTTTAAATAATTATTAGATTTTATATAAAATATAATGTTTATTAAATAAAAAATAAATGATTAATTCTAAATATTAAAAAAAAAAAATGTATTATAAAAATTAAAGACAAATATGTATTTATAAATATTAATATAGTTGAATAATAATTAAAAATATATATATTAATTTATAAATATATAAATATATATATATATTTATATATAAATATATATATATATAAATCAAATAAAATTTTTAATAATTTTTTCATATTAATTTTTTAGTTTAAATATATCATTTGTATAACTATATATTTTATAGTATTTTTAAAATATTTTCATAATATAATAATTATATGTTAATCTTATTAATGTTCTATAAAATGAATGAATTGTTTTTTTAGAGTTTATACTTTCAGCTCAAATTATATAGTCCTTTATTTAATTTCATCTTTTATCATATTTGAATAGCCTTTCCGTATTTACTTTATTTATTTTTTAATTATAACTTCTTAGAAAACTTTTTATTAACAAAAATTCTTAATTTAACGAATTACATTATTTAATTATTCAAATTTTCTAAATTAACATGGACTTATTTAAGTGTCAAAAATTTTCTTCTAATTATATTTCATTATTAAATACAGATTAATTTTAAAGTAAATTATTTTCGAATTTCACAACTGAATTTGCTATAATGTTGCTAATATTTTTTATTTTATAATAGACTTTATTTCATATCCAATCTCTTTTTCAAAATAATTAGAAGCTCTAATAATGATTAATTATATAAGATTCATAATACTTACATATAAAATAGAGAATTTGTTATCGAAAATGTTTATAGATAAATCTTTTTTTTTAATTTAAATTAAGAAAATGATTTTGCTTATAATTTTTTAGATAATATTTTCAATAAAAGTTTAGGTTAATATAAATACGCTATTATTTTTAGGATTAATTATTTTAATATTCTAATAATTTTCGTTATTTTTGATAATTTAAGCTTATTGTTTCTAATTATTCAATATTAAAAAAATCTTAAGATAAAAGTTAAATAATTTTTTTAATAATAATAACTTTTTATTTAATTTATTATTTGTTTAAATTAATAATTCATCGAATCAAATAACTAAATATATTTCAACTTTGTAATTTTTAATGTTGAGTTATTAAAAATCGTAATAATTATTTAAACTTTTGTTTTTAAATTCATTTATTGATATTTTTTCTGTTCAGGAGTACTATTTTATATTTTTTATACAATAATTATATTAAATAATATTAATCATTGGTTAGTATGATATTCAATAATAAAAGCTAAGTATTAAAAAAAAAAATTAGATTTTTAATTATTTCCTAATTATTATATTTTAGCAATAATAAATTATATATAAGCTTATATAATTTTTACTTATTTTTCTGCTATATAAATTAATTATATATTCTGAAATATAAAATCTTATCCAATTTATTATTCTATATTAAATAATTTCATACTTTTTATATTTTTTCATAATTAAGAAATACTAATATCTTAAAATTGAATAGATATTGGCATAAAGATATGTTTTTTTTAAAAAAAGAATTTATATTGAGTATTTTATTTGTTTCTATTAAAAAAAAACTAAATCACGTCTCTAAAATCCATATAAAATAAAAATTAAGTTAATAAAAAAAATATATATAAAAAATCTAGTAATATTTTAGATTAAAAATATGATAAAAACTTAAACATTTATTTAAAAAAATTATTTACTTAAATATTAATGTATTTAATTATTTTTTATTTTAAATAATTTATACGATTTCATCATAAAATAAAAGAGATAATATTTATAATAATAAGTATTGTAATAATACTTTGGATAATATTTAAGTTCTATTTTATTAATTAAATAAATTATATGTAAGTTATCTTTGTGTAAAAATTTTATAATTTCTATAATACTGAAATCTTTTAGCCTATATTTAAAGTATAAATTTAGGCTTTATTCATGTAAAATGTTAATGAAAATAGCAAATATTGATACAAATTTATCTAATTAATTTTTATAAAAAATAATATTAATTTATATCAATTAAAATAATATATTACTAATTAAATTAATTAAAAAAAAAAATCATATATTATATATTTATTAATCAATATTCTTTTATTTTATATAGAAGAAAACATTATATATAATTTAATTCATTAGTTATTATTATTATATTAATATATATATTTAAATTTTGTTTATTATTTAATTTACTTTATTAATTCATTTTTTAATAACAAATATTCAAATATTCATATATAATAAATTACAAATTGCCTTAAATATTTTATTATGTTTAATTTTTTTATTTTAAATTTATCATTAATATAAAACTTTTATTATTATTAAATAAATCTATTTTAATATTTTAATACATATTAAAAAAATAATTATTTTTAATTAAATTTATATAATGGCAAATACAAAAACTTTTTAATTTGTTCGTACCCTTAATCTCTGTATAGCGTAATTATTTTTTTTATAGAATTTTATTAATTTTATATTTTTTTAGTGTATTTATTATGATTATAGGATTATATTAAATAATACTATTGAAACCCATTTTTTCCGCAATAAGTTTTAAATTTTTTAATGTATTTGCACCTGCCTTTTTAGTGTAATTTATTTTATTTAAAATATTATTATATGCTATATATATTATATTTTTTTAAATAGTTTATTAGGGTTAATGTTAGTTGGTGCTGAGTTAAAATCTGATTTTATTTTAAAACATTTTATGTTTTTAAGAACTTTTCTTGGAAGAGGATTATTCAATATATAGTATTTAATTAACTAAGCATATTCAAATTAAAAAAAAAATATTTTTTTTAATATAGTTTAGCTTCAATAACTATGTATATTTATGATTATACTAATGTAATAGGTTGTATATTTGGATCAATAATGTTTTTCTTTGGATTTTTTTATATAATGTGCCATTTTATAGCTGTAAAAATTAAAAATATATAATTATTTTAATTCTATTTTTTATTTTTTACAGCCAAAATAATTGGATTTAATTAGCGAAGTAAGAAAAATAAAAATAAAATTATCATAAAAAATTTAAAAAGTATAATGCATGAAAACAAGAAATCCAAATAAAATAAGAATAAGAATAAATAATTAATAAAAAAAAAAAAAATAATATATATATATATATATTTTATTTATATATAATAAAAAAGTATAAGGTTTATATATTTTTTTTTTCTTTAACATTAATATTTATTAAATATGTTTTCTTTTATATTTTTATTCATATTTTTTTTTTTTTTATAAATTTTCTTTTTATAATTTTTTTTTAATATTTAAAATTAAATGTTTTTATCACTTTTTATTTTTTTAAATAAAATTAATTTTCAGAAATTAGTATATACTTTAACAGATTATTTTTTTTTTATTTACTTATTAATATTATTAATACAAAAAAAAAAAAAAAAAAATTGTATTTTTAAATTTATGTACTTTTAGTTCTTAGTTAGTAAAAAGTACTAAGTCTATGTAGCATACCATTTAATAAATTATTTAGAATAAAGGGAATATAGATTATATTTCATTAGTTTAAAGACAATAAATCAGAGCTTTTAGAAGCTGATATACTGAAATAAAATAAATGGGATTAAACAATGAAGGAAATATATTATATTTGTCATTTAGCATATCCTTTTCCTAATAGAAAACCTAAAGATTAAAATATAATACAGAATTTTATTTATTGTATTGTAGTTAAACATAATGTAAAGAAACATTTATTACTTCTTGTATTAGCCACTTTTAAAAAAATATAAATAAATAAATTTTTTAAGTCGAACAAAATAATAATATACTCTTATATTATTTATTTTATATAAATTATAAATATATAAAAAATTGTACTTAGAATGAAAAATTCAAAGATTAAGAAGTAAAATAAAAGAATAGAAAAAAATATAAATAAAATAAAATAAAGATAATATAAATACAATATTGATTACAATTTATATAAGGTTATTTTTCAAATAAAAAAAAAAATTTGAAGATTTTATTGTAAAGTTTTTAGTTAACAGGGAAATAAAAAAAATTTAATAAAATTTAATGAAAATTATGTGGTTATGTAGTTATGTATATATGATTATATAATTAAAAATTAATAATATCTTAAGAAAAATCAATAATAAAATAAGGACTTTTATTATATAAAAAATACATAGAAAGTATAAAATAAAGAATTATACAAATTAAAAATAAAGTATTATTATTTTAAAAAATAAAGATTAAATAAATAACAAAATATAGTAAAATTATAAATAATTAAAAATGTATTGTATATATAATTAAAAATATTTAAAAAAAATATTAAAAAGATTAAATAATATAAATTATATAAGTTATATAAATACTTATATATATATTTATATATATACATTTTTATTTATATACATATTTTTATTTATTATTTTTTATTATCTTTGTATTATTTCTTAATTTTTTAAATTTTATATAAAATATTTTTATTTTATTTTTTTTATATTTAATATATAACATTATAATTCTTATCAATATTTTTTAATGTATTTTTTTTATGTTTATATATATTAATTTAATTATAACCGTATTTTTTTCTTTTAACTTTTTTATTACATTTTATTTTATATTTTGAATACACAATATAAAAAAAATACAAATTAAATTTATCAGAAACATTTTTTGTGTATAATAATTAAACCTTATTCTTCGTATTCCTATTTAGTAATAAACATAGGTGTAAAACTAGACAAAGAACTAAGAATACTTCCACCCATCCAAACTGAATATTTTCTTTCTGGCGGAGCAATTACTCCAATTTTCATCGTTGAGGGAGCTAATGCTACAACTTCTTTATTTAGTCTCTCATCAATACCTTTAAACATAGTAGTTCCTCCAGCCATGACTATGTTTCCATAAAGATCTTTTCTTATATCCATATCACATTTCATAATGGAGCTAAAAGTACTTTCATGAATACCTTATGCTTCTTTTCCTAACTTTAAGGGTTAAAAAAGGACTTCAGGACATTTAAATACTTGACTTCCAAGTTAGATTTCTATTCCATCAGGCATTCTATGAGTTATTTTTTCCTTATTATTATCTTTATCATTAAAAGTTTTCAATTCAGCCTCGAAATCACTAACAACATAACAGCATTTTTCTTTTGTATCACGTGCATTATCGCGTTTCGTTTCTGCATTGTTTGATAGCGGTTTTCCTGCATCTTCCATTAGTTTTATTAAATATTCGTCTAAATCTCTTCCTCCAAGTTAGATTTATTAAACTGCATGAGAAAGGGCAAATCCTTCATATATAGGGACTGTGCTTGTAATCGAATATCCACTATCTACAACTACTCCTGTGGTTCTTCCAGAGGCATATAAAGCAAGGACTTATTATATGGCTAAGTAAAAAGAACTGCATTAGAAAAACTCGAACATCTTTTCTAATAAATTTTCGCGATTCTTCTTTGGATTAAGGGGAGGTTCAGTCATTAATATTGGGGCACCGCCAAATGATGCGTTTATTTTGGTTGAACAATACTACCATATTTTTTCCATGTCAGATAAATTATTTACTAGGCCGTAATCAATTGGGTAGGATAAATTTAATACTTCAGTCTTTGAATTCACTTCATCTCCTATGTAACAATCTTTTTGATCCATTCCTACCATCAGACCTGGTTGTTTTGGGCGACCCATTATTGTGGGAACTGATATACGAGGAGCATCGTCACCAGATATTCCTACTTTACAAAAACCACTACCATTATCAATTACTATTGCTGGATTTTATGTATCATCTGCCATATTATTTTTTTATAAAAGTTAAATATTTTTAAAATTATATTATTTTATTTTTTTTAAAAAAATAAATAATATTAAATAAAAAGTAAATATATAATTATAAAGAAAATTAATTTTTTTTTAATATAATTATATAATTTATTTTCAATTTTTTTAATAACTTATATTATTTTATAAAATTAAATCGAATATTATAAAAATAATATAATAGAGAATATTTAATAATAAATTATTAGTTATTAATAATAAATTATTAGTTTTTTATATTTATTAAATATAATTTATTAATTATTTATTATTTATTATTTATTATTTATTATTTATTATTAATTATTTATTATTTATTATTAATTATTAATTATTTATTATTATTATTATATTTTTTTTTCATATTATTATCTTTTATTTTTATTATTTTTTTTATATATTTTTTTTTTAATATTTATTAGATAATATAAATGGATGTAAAATTAAAATTTTTATTCATTTTTATAATAAATATGTTTTTATTTAGCATTAATGTATCTAATAATTTAAAAAAATATTCTATATTATTTTTTAATATATTTACTTATTTATTTCAATTTTATTAATATTTAATAAAAGTAGTAATAGGGATAATTACATTATAGTAAATTTAATAGAAATTAACTTAATAATATAAATTTATAGATATTTATTATATATAATTTATATATGATAATATTATATGAATTTAACATTATAATGAATTATATTTACTATTTGTAAGTTAATACTTAAAAGTAAAATTATGATTAATCTATTAAAATTTTTCTAAGATATTTTATCATGGATGTAATACTTTAAATAATAATGTTATATTTATAATTTATAAATATTAAAATGGAAACATTCATAAATAATAATTTTAAAATATTCTTTAAAGTATTTAAATTATTATTTAAAAATAATTAAATTTAAATTGAATTATAATATTTTCTTAATTAATTAAATTGAACGTAAACTTTTATTTAATTCAATATATATAAAATATATTATCATCTTTAATAAATCATAAATTTTTATAAAATTCTGTTTGCAAAGAATATAAAATTTTAATAATAATTTTTTAATTTAAAGGTTTATGTAATGTTAAAAATTATTTAATTAATATAGGTAACTCAAATATATTTTAAGACATGATATTTAATATAAAATTGATTTGCATAATAATAGACTATAAATTGTGTAATTGACATAATATTAATATAAGAGGTATTAATAATGTTTTTAATAATGATTTATAATATAAAGTTAATATTATAAAATTAAAAAAAGTTTTATTTAATTATAGTAATTTAAATATTATAAATTATTAGTAGATATTTAAATTAGAAAAATATAAATTAAAAGCAAAATATGCAAAAATATATTAATACAAATAAATAATGATTTATACTTTTAAATATTAAGAAAAAAAAAATTATTATATAAAAATATATAATTAAAAAAATACTATAAAATAATAATTTTATCGAACATTAATAAGAAAATATATTTCGTATAAAAATAATTAAAATAAAAAAATAATTACTTCATATAATTAATTTACATTTAAATTTATTGTCATATTTAATTTTTTAGTATATATTTATGTTTAAAATTTTTATAAAAAAATATTTAATAATATTTTAAAAAGTTTATATAAAAATGTATTATGAATAAATTTAATGATATTAAAAAAACATAAAATTAAAATAAAAAAATAAATATAATTATTATAATTATAATAATATACTAAAATTTTTTTTTATAAAAATATTATATTTTAAATAATAACAAATAAAAATTAAAAATATTTTTAATATATCAAATTTATTAATAAAAAATTATATTATTATTTAAATATATTAATATTTAATTTATATTTATTTGTATATATATATATATATATGTATTATATTTAATTTTTTTTTTTTTAATTATTTTTAAATTTTTATAGATTTTTATATAATATTTTTATATTGTTTTTAATTCTATTTATTTATATAAGAATTATATTTTATTTTTTTAATCAAAAATATTATTAAATTTTAATTTAAAAATACATATTAAATTAATTATATAAATTATTATTTAAATATTAATAAATTTAATTTTTTTATAATAAATTATAAAATTTAAAACTTTTTATTATATAATTATTTATTTATATCATATTTATTATCTTTTATATTATATTTCAATTTTTTTATTAAAATTAATGTATTTTATAATTAAATATTATTTTTTCTTATATTTTTTACGATATTTTAATAAATAAAATTATAAATTCATTTATTAAAAATATAATAGCCCATTGAGTTAAATAAAAAAAAAGATTTTTTATAAAATAAATTAATAATTTTATTATTTTTGATTAAAAAATTATGAAATATTAATAATAATTTATTTATTAATTTGTTATTATCATATTTTTAATTGAATAAATATAATTTACAATACGATTAATTTTATTTAATAAGTTTCTTTATAGTTATATAAATAAATATATTATTGATAATATCTAATATAATTTAAATTATAACCTAAATTATGTAATAGAAAAATAATTTAAATTGATATTTTTTTTTAAATAAATAAAAAATAAAAATTTTACAATTCAAATATTATATAAAAGTAATAAAATATTCAAATTTATTTTTAAAAATTATTACTATCTATAAATTTAAAAATAAAAATCTGGAAATGTATATGAGTGAAAGCCTACATATTTAACTTCAAAATTATTGGAATGAAAAATAAATACCTGAAAATTTTTTTAACAAAAGCGAATTCTAATGGAAACCTTTAGAATAATGTGAAACATAATTTATAATTTCTTTTGATTAAAATCAACGTAATTTTACTTTTAAAGACGATGAATGGGAAGCATACTATAATTTATAAATTCCTAATATAAATATAATTTGTGATTCTATTATTAAAGATAAACAGATAACTGTGATTTTAAGTACAGTTTGTTATGACTTCTAAACAGAGCGTTTTTCTTAAAATAATATAAAAGGATAAACCATTAAAAAAATAAAAAAACAATAATGCTAAGCTTAATTTAAAGGAAATTTATTAGAAATTAGAAAAAATTAAAAAGTAATATAAATAAAATAATATATCGTATTTTTTTTTATTGTAGAAATAAAAATAGTATATTGTAATTTATTTCGTTTAAGATTATGACAATGATACTTAAAATTTGCTTTAAGTATACATAAGCACAGGCTTTTTAGTCAAATCTAGAAAAAAATCCTATTCAGAACAGGTTTTTATTATTTAAAAACTAAAATTTATTTTAAATATAAAATAGTGCAAAGATTTGGGATATTTTTCTCCATATAAACTTGATATTAAGTTAAATAAAGCTAATGGAAAATCTTATCAAAAATTACTTGCAAAAAATACAAATAGTTTCTTAGAATACTTAGTGGAGAAAAACATACGACATAAAGTTAAATATATGATTTAATTTTTTATTTAATTTATAATTTAATATTTTAGATTGTAAATCCTTTATTTCTCGCTATTAAATTTTACGAAGGAATTCAAATTTAGCTAAATAATAATTATTTTAGTTAAGATATGAATGTAAGAAATATAAAATATATTATTTAATTTATTTTAAAAATAAAATATATAGAATTATGATTTAATTCAGTTGTTTTTTGAAATCTTATAAGATAAGCCTTATGAATATATCTAAAAACCTATTAAATTAATTATTAATATGTAAAATATAAGTTCATAAATAGAAGAAAAAGTAAAATAAATAATATTATATTATTTAATTTTTTTATATATTTTATTTTTTAATATGTTAAATAAATAGTACTTTAAAAACTTCAATATTTTTAAATAGTCCAATTGCGAGTTTATTTTAAGTAATAATTCATTTTTTTGTGAAAATTACTTTGTTCTTCAAATAACAGTAAAAATATTATTTAAAAAATTATTTATAAAGAAAATTATAATAAATATAAAAAAGCCTAATTTAATAGGAGATTATAAAAAAGCTTACAATCATAAATATTATAAATATTATGAAGAAAATTTATTATAATATTAAGCTGCAAGAACACATAAGGCTGAATAATATTATTTTAGTAATTTAAATTAGTCTAACTCTAAAATAGAAATTGATATTAACTATTTTAATTAGATGATTCATAATGACAATATGCAATTATAGAGAATAAAAACCATAAAAAGAAATGATAATTTTAAAAAATTCAGGAAAAATTTAAATATTAATATGGAAGAATAAATAAAAAAGACAAACGAAGATTAAGACTAAAAATCATAAACATAACAAATAGTTTATATGCCTGTTTGTGTTTAGTATTAATAATAAAAGTAAAAAAAAAAATTAAGTTTTTATCTTTTTATATAAAAATAGTTAAAATTGTTATTAAAATCAAATGATGTAGTATAATTAAAATTAAATCCCATTCTTTTTTTTTAGTAATAATAAAATAGGCCAATTTAAAATATAATTTAATATTCATAAAATTTTTGAATAGATTTAAATAAAAGTTCAATATTTTTTAAGCCTCCAAAAAGAAACATATATAATTAAATAAATTATAATCATAAATTTATATGATATAGATTGTATTATATATTTAAAAAGTTTTAAGTTTATTAAAATTTATTATAAAATGTAATTTTATTATTAAACATTTCAAATAATTATTATATATAGTTATGTAAATTTTTTTTTATATTTTTTTTAAATAAGTTTACTTTAATTTAAGATTTTAAATTGTTAATCATTATTAAATAAAATAATTTTATTTATTTTTTAAATCTTTATATATTATTTTTAAATTATTATTTTTAAAATAATATTATTTATTAAATTATGAAAAAAAAATATAATTTTATATTTTATTTTAAATTATATTAAAAAAAATAATAATATTATCATTTATTTTTTATAATTATATATTAAAAAAAATATAGCATTCACCAATTATTAAAATCATCAACATATCCAAAATTAGTTTCATGCTATTTATTATCAAATTCCATGTTTCCCCATCTATCTTATAATTATTTATTATCTTAAGTTTATTACTGTTCGAATCCTCCCATTTATTATTAAGCATTATTTATATTTGGAGATTAATTAAGACCTTACTATTATTATATTTATTGTTAATTTCATAATATCCATTTATTAAATTTGATTAGGAAATTAATTTTATAGCCCGTTGCCTTATTATTATCCCATCATATTATTATTTTATTGTTAAGGTATTTATTATTAAGGCATAATATTCGGTTATTAAGCCATTGAATTTAGTTATTATATCATCGGGTTATTTTGTTAAGCCATAAGATTAGGTTATTAATTCATAAGGTTAGGTTGTTAGGGCATAATGTTTGGTTATTAAGGAATCATATTTTATTGTTTTTACTTATTGTTTAAACTATTATTAATTGCTCCTTATTCACTTAAACTGGGTGAAAAACCTTTTTATTATGGAACTATTTTAGCTGGTGGTTGAGGTGAGGAATATAAATTTTATTGTTTTTAAGGAGAAGGTTATATAAATCCGGATTAGTTTTAAGAAAGTACTTATCCAGCTGTTTAGGCAATTGTTTAAATTGATTAATTTGCAACTTAAATAATTAATTAATGTAATTCATTGTTTGTATTTTAGTTTTAGGACATTTATTTTCCGATTTCATTTAATTAACAAATCAATATTTATGATTTTTCTTGAAGTTTATTTAATTCTTCCTTTAATTGCTCATTTTCTTAGGCAAATTTTTTATTAGTTATATCATAAGCATCTACTATTGAAGTTAAGATATCGATTTGTTTAGATTATTATTCTATAGATTAAGAATTTATATTTCTTTAATTAACGATGTTTTAAGAAAATTATTATTGTTTTTATTATAACAATATAATTTCTTATTAGCCTAATTATGTTTAATTTTATTAAATTACATTTGGCTAAATTTATGCCTGAGGATTTTATTAAACTGGTTATTGGGAAACCATTTGTAAACTAGGAATTTATTAAATATTTTAATTTGTAGGTTATTAAATATTTTAAATTTATTATAAGCTTTAAACAGGAGTTTATTAAATATTCTAAATAGAAGCATTTTATGTTTATAATGCAGAAGCTTATTATAATTTAAAAATATATATAATAAAAAATTTTTTATATATGGATATATTATTATAATATATATATATATATATATATATATATATATATATATATGTATATATATAAATAAATTAATTTATTTTTATTTTTTTTTAAATATAAAAATTTAAATTTATTTTATATTAATAATATTTTTATATATATTAAATATTTATATTAATTATTTATTTATTATTATATTAAATTTTTTATTATTTTAAATAATATTATTTTTAAATTATTTTAATATTTATATTTTGATATATATTACTACCTTTATTTATTTATTAACCTCCGTTTTAAATAAACTATAAAAGCTCTTGAGGTAATGCATTAGGAATTACTATATTTTACTTGGCTAAGGCAACAAGATGTACCATGACCATAAATTCGAATTTGTTTAGCTATCCTTTAGTTTATTAATCTGAAAGGCTCCATATTTATTTCAATATATTATTTGGTAATTATGTTTTTGTAAATATGTTTCTTGCTTGCAATCCTGTTATGAATCCTGTTTTTTATACATCTGTCTTTTCATAATATTATTCATATCTTTAGTATTATTCAGAAGTTATTGTATATGGAGTATTTTATTAGCTTTAATTATTATCTAAATTATTTGTTTGAAAGTTATTTCTTTAAGGAGATATATTCATATTATTAGTTTGAGGTACCATATTATTAAATTAAGAATTTTATTATTAAGCCCCTTAGTTCGTTTGCATATTTAATGGTTTTGTTTACATATTTGGCATTTAAATATTTTGTACTTATGATACATTTTAGGATGGAGTTTTCAATGCTGCACCTTTACCCAATATACGAGGGTTTTGGGGTGCTTTTATATTTTGTAAAATCGATTATGCCGAAACTTCAATATTATTTTGACCATATGCAACTAATCTTAAAGCTACGTAAAATGCTTCTCTGTCTATTGTTTCAGTTTTTTCAGGGGCTATTATTGACCATATATTTCTTATTATTTAGGGGTCTAGCTATGATCTATTTTTTAAATTTGTATATTTTTATTTATTAATTTAAATTATTTGTTAACCTATTTAAAAGCTCTAATGCTATTTCTGATTTTATAGCATTTGCTTCAGTTGGATCTACCTACGAATATAAAGCATTATATATTCCTCTTTCGGAGTTTTCAAGTTTAATTCTAAGCTTTTATGGGCGTTAGGGTTATTATTATTATTGCATAAAAGAATTTTATTAGGTTTAAAAGTCTTGTTAAACAAATTAATTTTGATTCATGAATTGTTAATTTTAAGGTATTTATGGGTTGTTAAAGCCATCAAATTAAGTAAAGTTTTGATTTTGGAAATTAAAATTTGCCGCGTTTGGGGTTTGTTAAGGATTTTAATTTCCGAAGTTAGCAAAATTAGCAAAATCCATGTATTTTTTTATTGATTAATTTAGATTTATTCAAAAAAATATATATTTTTTGCTTTTATATTATTTTTTTCTTAATTTATATTTAATATATTATTTATATAAAAAAAATGATAAGTTAAAGAATAAATTATTAAAATATAAATATATTAGTTAGAAGCGAAAATAAATTAATATGTTTTTATGAATACAAATAAATTTTTTAAAATAATTATAAATTATTAATTTATATAAAAAAAATATAATGTTATTACTTTTAAACTAAAGATTTATATTATATAAATAAAAAAATATTTATTATAAATAAAAAATATAATTATTTATTCAAATAAATAAATTAATAAATATATAAATATTTTAATAAGTAAAAAATAAAATATTAAATAAAAAGATATTTTAAAATTAAAAAACTAAATAATTTTTTAAAAATTGTTATTTCAAATCATTTTTGAAAAAAATTGAATAAAAATAATATTTATAATATGTATAAAAATTAAAGTTAATATTAATATAAATAAATAAAAACTAATTCATATATATATAAAATATATAAATATATAAATATATATATCGATATATATATATTTATTAAATTATTCTATATTTTTTTTTTTTATTAATTATAATTACATATATATTTTTTATATTTTATTTTTTACAATTATTAATTAAAAAATAAAATATATATAAAATTATATAATAATAATAATAATTAATTAATATTTATATATTATTAAATTTTTTTAAATTTTTCTTATTATTTAATATATGTTTTATTTTATTTTATTTAAAAATATATTATATTATCTATAAAATTTAAATATTTTTTTAAAATATATTTATAAATTTGAAATTTTTTATTTAAAAAAAATTATATTACTATTTTTTAATATTTTTATTTTTAATTAATTTATTTATTTATTTATTTTTCAAGATATATAAAAAAATTTGCATCAATAATAAAATATTAATAAAAAAAACTTATATATTTTTCTTTATCATTTTTGAAAATTTTAAACTATTCTACAAATTTCATTTATTAAAAAATAATTATATTTTATTTTAATATTTAATTCTAAATATTTTACAATTTAACTTGTGCAGTATTTTTAATTTATTAAATTATTAAAAATTTCTATAAAAAAAATGAAATGTTATATATATTTAGAAATTCTTATTATTAAATTGAATATTCATAAACCATACAATTTATTTTTATCATTTTAAATAGTGAATAATTTATAAATAAATGAAATGTTAATTAATATTTATGAATTTTATAATTTTTGGATTAAAGTATTATAGTTTATTTTATATTTATTAATTTTTTTTTTAAATTAATCTAATTATATAAAAATTGCTATGTATTTAATTATTCATATGAAATAATTTTTTTTATGAATTTATCTTATTAATGTTTTTTCCTTGCTCTGATGTGTCTCGGGATAATATTACTTCAAACATATGCGTAATATTAATTTTTCCAGGTCAAAATTCAAATTGAAGTTCATCTTTACATATATTTTATAAAATTTATATATATTCATAAATTATTATCATTTTATGACAATTAATTTTATTATTTCTAAATTTAAATATTATTAAATTCAATATTAATGTAATATAAGATATTAGAATAATTATTAATATTGTCAGAATTAATTATGTTTATATTATTAGTAAAAATAATTTAGTTTGTTAATTCTGTAATTATAATTTATTTGTTTTTAAGTTTTCGTTAATATATAAATATATCTTTTTAAAAAAAATGTATTATAATATTTGTTATTAAAGAATTATCATAAAATTGTTAGGTTATTTAAATTATGTAATCTTAAAAACAAAAGAATATATAAATGTGGATGAATTTATTTAAATTTTAGCATTTTCTTATTTAGTTTCTATTTTTGTTTATTTTAATATATATATATATATATATATTTTGTTTCCATTAATAAAAATAAAAAAATCAAATTAAAATCAATTCTAATAGATATTTACTTTATTTTTTTTATAAATATAATGATATAATTTAAAATATTAAATTATTAAGTATTTAAATAATTTTGATTTATTTTTATTCTGCTAATTCCTGTTTTTGAATAAATTTTTGGCTTAGAATTTTAAATATATTCGAAAAATAAGATATAAATAAATATTTAAGTTATTTCAACTATTGTTGATTATTTATTTTCTTAAACTTTCATTTTTTAATCTTATATTTAATTATTAAAGGAGTATTTTTATAAATACATTAAAATTAATTTTTAAATTATTTTATATTTCCTTTAAATTAAATTATTATTTTGTTCAAAAAATTAATTTATTTATACTAATCCTCTTAATAATAATATTGATTTTATAACTAAATAATTTTTCTTTTTCATTTAATATTTTTTTGTTTTTTTATTTTCCAACAAATAAATTAATCTTTAAAAAAAATGTCATTTAACTAACTTTAATATAGCGTTTTATATTTATTAATTTATATAATACTATGTTTATGTATAAATAATAATAATAAATATAGTTACAATAAAAAGATTTAGAAAGATTTGCTGTAATTATATTTTTTTTTGGATTTTATTTAAATAATTAATTATTATTTAAGATAACATATGATTAAATATAATAATTATATTAAAGAATAAATCCTGATATGGATTCTTAATTAGCTGATGAATTAAATCGATACATAAATTAGACAATGCTTGATCTTTAAAAAAATAAAATAATACCAATGAATAAACATAAATAATCCATACTTTAAGAACTAAAGAATAATTATTTGGCATTTGCTTTTAAAAAATGATTGAATATTTTTAATAGGTAGATTAAAATATATCTAATATTTTTATTAATCTTTATGAATCATAAAAACAAATATTCGAAGATATATTAAAGTTTATTTAAATTCGATTTTCATATAAAAAAGATCCATAAACAGAAAATTTAGTAATTAATTTACATTTATAAATTACTTATATAATTTTTTGTATTTCTAAAATAATAAATAAATTAAAGCTATTAAAATAAGAAATTAGTGAGCTAAAATAAGAATTAGATTAATTAAAGTAAGAAAACGATTAATATTTAAAATTAATAATTAAAAATTCTAAAGAAAAGAATTAATAATAAATATTATAATAGTTCGAAAGTAATTTTTAATAATAGGAAGAAAATATATAATACAACGAAATAATCAAAGTTATTTTTTTTATTTAAACAACAACAAAACTTAATTTTTTAGTAAAAAGTTTATCTATATAAACTTTATCTATTATAAATCCAGTAAGAACATTAACATTGAGATAATTGAAAGAGACTATAGAAGAAATATATAATTCAAAAGAAAATTTTGATAAAAAATATTAAGAAGCATAACTACCAAGAGAAACAATGGAGTAACACATGTATTCTTTTCTTAATTAAAAATATGGACTCAAAAATATAATAATTGAGTGGGCTACTGCTATAATAAATGGAGTAAGAAAATATTCTAAAGAATATAATGATATTGCAGTTTTTGGAAAAATATTAAGAAACGAATGTGATGAAGAATTTAGGTTTGTTTAAAAGTAAGTTAAGAAGACTACAAAAGACTTATTAAATGTTAATTTATAATAAAATTTATATATATATATATATATATATATATATATATATATACACTTAAAATATTTATTAAAATAATATTTGTAGATGTATTTAAAAGGAAAATATCCATATAAAAACACATAAGAAATAAAACAAATGTTAGAATAAAAAATTTAAGGATGGATTTTTGCTGAAGAATGTATTGATATTATTAATTATATGTATAATAAAGAGGATGCGGAAATTCTTATAGAAAATTTAAAATATAATTATAAATATGGCAAAAATAATATATTATTACAAAAGTATTATTTAAATTACAATTCATTCTATTTATTATATTTTATTATTAAGAAAAAATCTTACAAAGGAAGAATTTGAAAAATTAAAATAAGAAAAAAGCTAAGCTAAAATTGAATTTTATTTATTTCAAAATGTACATAAGAAAATAATAACTAATTTAATTTTTAAATATAATTAAAAAAGATTATTCTAGACTATTAATTGAAATGCCATGAAGCACATTTAAATAATTTTGTTTTATTGTTTAGATAAGTTGATAGAGATTAAAATGGAGTTATAAACGAGGTTATTTTCATTATTTATTTATATATTAAATTAAAGAATTGAATTTAGAATGAATTTAATGAATTATTATTTAAAATGGGAATATTAAAAGATGAACTTGATTTATAAAATTTGCTCAATTAAATTGATCCATTTAATAAATAATAAGTTACTTTTTCATAATGTATAACACTTTTTTCATAAGTAAATTTTAATAAATATATAGTACTTTTTTTTAAAATCTATATTTTGATTAATTAGGAACAAATAACTGATGAATTTGGAAATAAAATGTCATATATATAAAAAATATAAAATAACATAATATGAAAGGTTTATAAATTATATGAAAACAAAAAAATTATTTAAAAAAAAAATATTATAAAAAATATTTATTTTTTAATTAAAATTTTAATATTTTTTCATTATTTATTTTAAAGTTATTTTCCTATTTTTAAACTTGTTTATTTTTTATTTAAGAAACTAGTAAATTTGTTTATTTTAATTAAAAAAGTAGTAAAGAATAATAACTTCTTTCTATTTTTTTACAAATTATTTCTTTTATTATTTTTGAATTAATATTAGTTTAAGATTTATTAATATGAGGAATAAATCATATTGTATTTCGTTTTATTTAAAAATCTAATTTATATATTATATTATATTATATTATATTATATTATATTATATTATATTATATCTTATTTTTTTATTTTTTATTAAGCTTTTTAAAATTTGATAATATTTATATATTTCCTTTAATAGAATAGAAATTTTTTTTTGTATTATTTATAATTTTTTTCAAAATTTTATGAATTATAGAAAACTATATTATTATTTTAATTTTTTTACAAAAATTTTAGTTTCTAGATTAAATTTTCCATCCAATAAATTATTTTTATTATTTTTGTGTAAATTTGAATTAATAATCTTTTTTTGTAATACTATATATTATTTTATTAAGTATTATATTTTAAACTGTAATAATTTTATAATATGTTAAAATAATGTTTTATTTAATTTCAAAATAAAAATATATTATGATTCAAATATTTATTATTCATAGTTTTATTATATAATATTATTTAATAAAGCAATTTATAAATTTTTTTTTTTTTGATAAATATTTATCAAATTTTTTTAAATTATTTGTTTATAATTAAGTTTTTCGCATTTTTATATGTTTTCTAATCTTTTTTTTCATAGGATTTAATATTTTTGAAATTAAAGATTATTTTTTTTTATGAACATTGTTGTATATTTTAGTTTTATTTTTATTATTATTTAACTATTTTACCCCTTTTAATTTTAAATCCATATATTATTTCTTTTTTAATTTTAATTTGTATTTTAAAAAAATTAGATATATTTAAAGAAAGAAATATATTTCAATTCTTACATCTATAATATCCTTTTTTGTATTTATGGAATATTATATATTTATTAGAAGGAAATATGTTTATGTATTTTTATTTGATTATTATTTACTAAACTACATTATTAGTTTTTTTCTTCTTCATTTTATCCGAATTGTATAAGTTATAATTATAAATTTTAATATATTTAGAGAGATAAATGAGTTATTTTCGATATATAGATAAATAATAAAATTATTAGTAAAAATTAATAAAAAATAATCATAAAATCAAAAGCTTATAAAAAAATTATTATTTATAAAGTTGAACAAAAATTAAATTTTAAAATAAATAATTATTATTTAATATATTATAAAAATCATTCTTTTAAAATTTAAAATATAATAGTTTTTTTTTAAAAAAAAATAACAATTTCAATATGAAAATATATTAAATTCTTAATAGAATATTTTAAATAATTTAAAAATACGAATTTCCGCTATTTTATAACATTTATAACAATATATTATTTTCTAATTTAAATACAAAAATATATATTTTTAAAAATTAATAAATTTAATTTAAATAAAGTATATAAATATAATAAGGTTAAATTTTATTTATATATTTTTATAATAAATTTTTTAAAATGGGTTTTTGCAAAGAATGTAAATAAACCGTTAAATTTATAGTTAAAGATGCTTAGTCTATTTGTACTAATTGCGGGAAAACGCTAGTAATAACAAACATGCAAACTGAAAATTTTCAAGGGTGTAAAAGAAGAAAAGATTATATAAAAGAGAAAAATTCAAAGCTTTAAGTAAAAAATAATACAATAATTGATCATATAGAAAATTCTTGGGGCATATATTTAGAGTTCTTTTAGTAATTATTAATTGAATCATGTAAAAATATATAATAATAGTTTAACCTAAATAAGAAATTTATAAGTTAATGCAAATTTTTTTGGTTTAAATATTTAGAGTTTTTTCATTTAAATAATATACCTTTAATTTCATTTTTTACGAATCCAAGGCAAGGAAATAATAAGCAAATAAAACTAGTTTAATCAAAATACAATGCAAATATATAAAATATAAATGAAAACAAAAAAATAGACCAAAGCGAGATATTCGAAGAAGATAGTCAGAATTTTTTCGAGCAAATATTAAATGAAAAAAACGAAAAAAAAAATGAAGAAACAGAATTAAACTCTGTTTTTTTTTAATAAAATGAAGATATTGAGAATTTTTTTAGTAAAATAGTAACTTAGAATTATATTGAAAATAATACATAAGTTACAAATGAAGCACTTGATGAACTTTCACTTTAAAATTTAAACAATTTAAATAAAAAAAGATAAAATATAAAGAAAAAATTTAATTATGAAAAAGGAAAGTTAAATTACATTGAGAATGTATAAGAAGTATTTAATAATTATTTCTATTTATTATTAAAAAGAGAGGAAAAATGCATTCATAGCTTATATTAGAATTTTAAAAATATTTATATTTATATGCTTTATTTGGTTCATGGAAATCCTTCTAATAATCCAATAAAAAACATTAAAAAATTAAAGGATTGTTCACGTATTTATTAAATTAGTAGCAAATTTTTAAAGTAATAAATGAATATAAGAAATTTGTTTAAAATAGATAATATGGGAAAATGTTCTGATAAAAATGATATAGTTAATTTTATTTGGAAATATGATTGGATGATTTTTTTGATGAAAAATAGCAATATGAAAAATTATTAAAATGATTATTTTTAAACTTTATTAAAAATTGCTCAAAAACAAATACAAGATTATGAAATTTTAGAAGAAGAATCAGCTAAATAAACTGCTATCTATAATAAGTCTAAAAAAATGGCTGAAATAAAGCAAAAATTATCCAAAAACACATCATAATTAACCTAAGATCCTGAATGCATATAAAAAATTTAAGAAATTTAATTCCAAATAGAAAGATTTGAATAAAAAAAGCCCCTTTAATTTACATTAGTTTAACTTTCTTCTCTTAAAGCCATGTTATAATGTATTTTAAATGAAATATAATAATAGTCATAATCTACATAATAACATATTAATAATGAGAGTTTTGTTTAAGAAATATAGAAAATTATTCCTTTAGAATATAATATTATTCCTACAATTATTTATGTTTCCTTAATTTCTATACATGAACCATATTCGCCTTCTGATATAGTTAATTGGATGCAAAATGAAATTTTTTAATATAAATAAGGAATTTAATAATATAATTAAAATTAAATAAGTTTAAAAGAATATTGGAAATATCCTTAGAATATTCCAAGTAGCTTTTTTATAAGAAATAATGCAAAATAATTTCTTTCATTTTTAAATTTGGAGGGTAGTGTAAGCTTTTCTAAAAATTTAATGTTATAATTATGTTGTAAAATTATTTTTGATTTTAATTTGCCTAAATAATGGATTAATTATATATATAATATTTGTATTGTTAATGAAAAAATTGAAAAAGATGTTTATTTTATTGATGTTTAGGTATGCAGTGCTTTAGCATTTTTTATTAAAATTATTTACTTATATTGTTATGATGAAAAAAATTAATTTAATAAAGATTTTTGGGGATTAGATGATTAGTTTATTAATGTTAAGAATGTTTATAATAATATTCAAGAATATTTTGATTAAAAAAAATAATAAGAGTAAGATTTTGAGAATTTTTTAAGTATTTAAAATGTCAAATTATAGTAAATTTAAGATTATTTGGATAAAGCTAATAATAAGAATAATTTAAATATTAAAGATACTTTAGAAGAATAATATAATTTCGATTAATTAAAATAATTTCTTTATCAAAAAAATTAATTTAATATTAATTAAAGTATTAATTATTCTAGATTATTAATTTAAGAATAAAATAAAAAAAATATTAAAACTTAAACTAATAATGAAAATTTCATTAAGTTAATTGTTTTTAAAATAAGTGAATATTGTGGAATAAATCTAAAAAAATTAACAAGCTTAATAAAAAAATTTGAATTTATAGTTAATAAGTAAATAAATAAAAAAATTCCTAAAAAGATTTAAAAATAAACAGCGTTTGATATATACTTTAATTAATTAAATAAAAAATTAAAAAAATGATTTCAATATATTTTTATTAATTTAATTATAAAAAGCATATTTCTGTTTTTGTAAAATATATATATTAATAAGTAAAATTTAATCTCATATATAAATATTTACATCATATATAAATATTTATATTAATATACTAAATTAAAATATTATATAGCTTTTTTAAGTAAAACTATTTTTAATTGTTTAAAATATGTTTTTTTTTTTTGGGGGGAAGGGGGGAGGGTTAATAATTTTTTTTTTGAAAACACTGTTTATATATAAATATAAAAGTAAATATAATCATAAATTAATAATTAATAATAAATAGAAAGTATTCATTTAATTTTAAATTTTATATTATATATTTTTTAAAATTAGTTTATTATTTTATTATTAAATATCAGTATCACAAATCAATTTTTTTTTATTATTTATATTTTATTTTTCTTTAAGTATTTTCTATTTTATTAAAATTATTGTTTTTGATTAATATTTTATATATAAAATTGTACTATGGCATAATTTTATATCTTAATCTTTTTATCTTTAATTTTTTTATAAAAGTGACTCGTGTTCATACTAAAGTTGAAATTATGTGTTTGTTAAGTTTTAATTTTGTTAAATAAAATCATTATCTCTATCTTAAAATCAATTAAAATACATTTGCTATTTTAATTTTGTCATAAATAAAATATTAATTATTAAACCCTTTCATTAAATATATTAAAATTATTTCTTGTTAAAAAAGACATGAAATTATTTTTAAGAATTTATATTAAATTTTCCATTTATTCAATTTATACTTAATCATTATTATTTTATTATAAAAATTAGTATATTTAATCATAAATAGCCTTGATCACTAATCGGTAATAAAAAGCTTATTATTAATAGTTAATTAATTAGTCATTATACATCCTATAGCCTTATTTAAAAAAGTTAAAATTATTACTTAGTTTATTATTATTATATTACAATAAAAAAAACATTTATTATTATTTTGAATTATATAGAAGATTTAATTATAATTTTGGTTTTATCTTTTATATAGGTATTTATTTTATTAATATAAGTTTATTTTGAATATATTTCTGATTGTTCTGATAGATTGATTAATATTATTGCCACTTTTTAGATATTATATATTCCTTAAAATATAAATGGAAAAAAAATAATAAATGGATTTATAATTTATATAATTCAAAAACAAATTTAAATATATTATTTCATTTGAAAACATGTAAAATTCGTAATCAGAAAATTTTATTTCTTGTTAAAAAAAATATTATTAGAATATATAAAAAAAGAAAATTAAATATTATATAATTCTTAATATCTAAATATTATTCTTAAATTTAATATTATTTAAAATTAATATTCAAAACTTTTATATAAATTATTAGTAAAAGCATTGAAAAAAATAGTTTTTATTTTTTATTTTAAAATAATTGTATAATCTTTATTATTATTTTATCTATAAAATTAAAAGATTAAGAATAAAATAAAATGAATAATAGTATTTTCTGAAATTAATAAATGTTAAATGAAAAAAAAAAATATAAATATATATATTAAGATATAAAATATAAAAAAAAATAACAATTAGAATTATATATATATATATATTAATATATATATATATATTTATATAAATTTACATTTATATTTTGTATTTAAATTTTTAAGAATTTATTTTATATAAATAATTATTTATTTATATTTTAAAATCATATAAATATATATTTATATAAATATATTCAATTATTTCTGTTAAAAATATAATTAAGCATAAATATTTTTTATTAAATAATGACTAGTAATTATTAATTTATTTTAGGTGATATTAATACTTAAGAATAATTAGACCCTTCTAAAATAAGTGAATATATGTAATTTAAATTTAAAAGAATGTAATTTAATTAAAAATTAGCAAGATTTTACAAGATTATGAAAAATAATGTATTAAAGAATAAAATTTTAGAGATGCAAATCTTGCAACACAAAGAATTTAAGAACTTTAATAGCATGAATTGGTTTATAGATCCTTATCGATTGTAGAGAAAAATAAAGAAGAAGTTTATTTTTTTTATATTTAAAGCATTTATTTATTTTATTTAATAATATTTTTTTTTTTTAATTATTTTTAGTAAATCGAATTGGAATAATTAAATTTATTATAATTTAATGAGTTTAATGAAGTATGGGATAAAATAATAGAAGATCATGTTTAAAAATTGAAACAAATTGAATAAAATATGCTTTAATAACATAATTAAATACTATAAATGAAGGAAGAGGAAATAAATACGACAGTTATAGGAAAATGTAAATATTCAAAAGAATTTATAAATATGAAGCATCAATTAGATATTTTAATAAAATGCAAATAGTATTTTAAAATATATAAATTTTTATTTATTTAATAATTTAAATAAAAGATATGCTGAAGCTCATGAATAAAAAGAGAAATTAATAAAATTAGAGTATATAGAATAATAGAAATGGATTAAATCATAAGAAGATAAAATAATAAAAAAGAAAAAACTTGTTTAATAAAAACATGAATAAGAATTATTAACTTTAAAGTCTAGATTAGAAAATTCTTTATAAGAAAAAGTTAAATTGCGTGCTTTAGAATTAGAAAAGTATATATAATTAATTAGTTTTTTATTTCAGTATTTATTTATTTTTTAAAATATTTAGATTACTCTAAAAATTTTAAAATATGAAAAACGAATTGGAATTAAAATAAAATTTAGAGCTTTCTAAAATATAAGTAATGAATAATAAAGCTTTAACTAAATTCTCAAATAAATATAATAAATAAAATACTTCATATATAAACTGATTTAATTTAAAATAAATAAATGTGACTAGATATATATAATACTTATAAATTAATATATAATGTATTGCTTTAATAAATTAAAAACTATTTTCTCAAATAATTTTTACTTTTATTTTTCTTATAATAAAAAATTAATATCAATATTTTTTAAAATATTATGATGTAGGTTCTTTTTTTTTGTTTTTTTCATATATATCAATCATAATAAATATATTTATTCTAAATAAAATTAAATTTTATTTGGTAAATAAATAAATAAATATATAAATTTTTGTCTAAAAAACACTATAATCACAAAATATTTTGCTCAGTTATATTCCACCAGTCATTATTTTCAATTAAACTTTTACTCATTTCTATTATTTTATAAAAATTATCATTATCAAGTTCGCTAATTTATTTTTCAAATTTCATTTTTGCATTTTATATTAGAGAAAGAAATTTGATTTCTTAATTACTTAAATCTGGATGCCAAATATCTATAATTAATATAATTCTAGTTTCAGGCCCATTATGCCATGCCTTTTTTTAAAAAATATTATTATATTAATATATAATTTTTTTTTAAAAAAAATCAATAATAATATTAATACTTCATGTTCAAAAGAATCATCAAATACATAACATTTTCCTTCTTATTATTCAATGATATGTTCTCCAACCCTTAATCTACTATCTTTTACTCCTATTAATGGCATATGAAATCTTAACTTTTTATTTGTTGGACCATTATGTTTTAATATATGAGTATTTGGTTACATAGCTGAAATAAAGGCATGACAGTAATGACGAGGAAACATATTTACTATAAGATTCATAATTTTGGGTACTTTTTTACAATTTTCTGTGAACTCTAAATTATGAAGATATAAATAAAAAACATTCCAATCTCCTTAATCAGTTGATTTTCTACCAACTCCATCATCTGGCTTTATATTTGAAGTCCAAGATGGCCCTCTATATGGTTAGAATCCTTTTTAGTTTCTCAAAGATAATACTTCTTCTTTTATTTCTTAAAAATGAGTTTCTATTTAAGTTATCCAAGTTAAATCTTAGTTTGTCCATATTGGTTAGGCTCTTAAACCAGGTATTATTTCGGGACAACCCTTTTATTAGGGAGGAGCATTTTCTAAATTTCTTATATTATTTAGTTTATGTAAAATCCATTGCTTAATATGAGAAGCTTGTGGTTTATTTATGTTTTCTCTTAAAAATTTTTATACTGCGAATTTCTAAAAATCGTTTAGGTGGTATTCATTATATATTTAATTTAATTTTTTAAAAATTATCTAATCGTTTTAAGTTTATTGATTATTTTCTGTTTAGTCATTTTCTTCTATCATGTTCTTTTTACTTAATTTATTTATTTATTTTATATTAAAAAAAAAAAAAAATTTTTGTTATAATTATTATAAAAAAATTTTAAATTTAATTAAAAATTAATTAATTTAAAAAAAAAAAATTAACAAATTATAAATTTTTTTTAATTATTTATTTATTATTTTATTAATAATATAAAGTATATTCTTATTATTTTTTTATAGAATTTATATTAAACTTATGATTCATAAAAAATTTATTTATTAAAGATGAAAAATATAGTTCAAAATATTGATTAATTATTACATTTTTTTATCAAAAATTTTTTATATTTTAATTTTTATTTTAAATATAAAAATTAAATAAAAAAAATTATTTCTAATTATCATATGAATTCTAAAGAAAGTATTTTTAAATTAAATATACTACTATATTTTATATAATATTTAAAAAAGTTTAAGATTCTATAGTTATATAATAATAAGATTAAGTAATTAATTAATTTTATTTAAATAAAATTGAAAATGAATTCAATAATATTCCCACAAAAGTAATTAAAATAAATGATTTTAAAATAATATATTATATTATTTTTTAACAAAAAAAGACATTTGATATTTTAATTAATGCAGGAGAAATTTTGAATAAAAAAATAAAATACTTGAATCCAACTAAAGTTCTTAAAAAAATAAAATTTATTTGCGATTAATTAAATTTAGTAAAGATTAAAAATAATGAAGATATGATTTTAGATTAATAATGTAATTAATCATTAATAATTATTTATATGAATTTTATATTTAAAATAAAAAAGAATACAATTATATAAGATTAAAAATAATAGCACCTCTTACTAAATGTAAAACTATTGCAAGAATCGGAATATTCTAATATAATGATGGCAAATATAATTTGATAGAAGGATTATTATTTTAAATTACCATTTAGTGATATATAAATTTTTATTTTTCGAATTAGATGTTACGTTTAATTTTAATAATTTTAAAAAATATGCATACATATATATTTATATGAGAAATTTATTATATATTTTTTTATATATAATGTTAAACAGACAATTATTTTTATTTTTTTAATATTTTGTTACATATTTTTTTTAAAAAAATAAATAGTTTAAAATTATTAAATATATTAAAAAAAAAAAAATTTATATTTAATATTAAAAAAAATATTAATTCAAGTTTTTTTAAAAATAATTTACTATATAGAAATATTGAAAAATAATCAAATATTTATATACATATATATTATATATTTATATATATATATATATTTATATATTTAAAAATTAGAAATTGTAAATGGAATTATTAGATCCGTAATAATTATTTAGACAAATAACAAAATTAATAAAATAATTTTATTATCTCCATTTACAATATGCATTAAAATCATTTTAAAGAAATTTTTACTTCTCATTAATTTTAGTTTTATTCCATTACGCCTAATTAATATCTTTATTATTTACCGATAGTTTAATAAGTATTTTAGACACATAAAAATAAAGTTCAAAAAAAGTTTCATAAATGATTTCTTTATTAGTTAAGTTTTTTTGATTTTTTTAGAATATATCCTTTGTTTTAAATATTTTTTTAAAGTTATGGTTAATTAAACGAATATTCTGTATTTATAGCATTATCTACAAATATAGCTTTTATTATAGCAATTTCACTTTAATTTATTTTTAAAAACGAAATCATCGCTTAACTTTTGGGTTTGGTTAGTAGTTTATATTTAGTACTTATAATTTTATACTCTTTATTCCATTTCTGGAAATTAGTATTACAACATCAGTTTAGACTAATATTTTTTTAGGTGTATTTAATGTACTATTGACATTTATTATTGGTATTTTTGTTTCATTGCATGATTTTAGTTTTTCTTTTATTATAAATGATTATTTATCAAAAGATTAATCTGTAAAAGATACGATTTTCGTATTTATAGAAGGTCTTTTAGTAGGTTTATATGTCAGAAATACTTAAAGTTTACATTAGATATTACATTTGATTGCTTCATGTTATAGAATAGCTGATTTAATTGTAAATTTTCCTTATTATAATAGATTGGTTTCTAAGTTAAATTTTGTAATGTCGATTTCTTATTTTTGTATTAATTTGATTTTATTATGTGCATCATTAATGAATTTTTCTGGAAATACAGATGTTTTATTAATTTTAATTTTCATGTTTAGTTTAGGGCTTAAAGGTGCTGGAGTTTTATATGATTTTTTAATGTTAAAGATTTTATAATTTTAAAGAGAAAAAATCCCTAATTAAAATTTGGCTAATTTATATATTAGAATGCTTTATGATTATCAAAATTTAAGAATTACTTAATATTTGGACAAGGATTTCGGATATTTTGTCGAATTATGTTATTAAAATCATTAGTAATATTGTACTATTTAGGATCCTTATTGTGATTATGATTGCTATTGTAGAAAATATATATCAGAAAATATACTTAATTTGAATATAGAAAATGAATGGAAATACTTTATGACTAATTATATTATAGAAACTTTCAAAATTATTTTTGATTAAAATAAAAATACGCCTTAAGCTATTAATAGATTGAAAGTAATTTTTTGTTATTTTATATATTTAAATTTAATATAAAGGTCATTTATTCTAGTTTTCTAAGTGAAATTGTTTGCTCTCCTAATTTGGCTGTTACTTAAACTTTGACTTTAAGTAATAATTGTGAAAATGAGTCTTTTAAAATAAAGTGGGCTATACATATGCTTAAAAGATAAGTTTGGATTTCTTATAAACCTATTATTAATGATAAAAAAGTCTAAAATTGTAGATTAAATTTGAAAGGATTATTGGATTTTGATAAATAAATTATTAATGTTGCTCATGTAATTAAAAAGGAAATTATAAATATGAGAGAGTTTTATTTATTTATAGGATCTGATTATATATGTCTTACTAAATTGAATTAAAAAGGAATTAAAATGCTTAGTACGAGAAAATATATTAGGAAAAAATTAAAATATTTGTTTGATTTAAATCCTTTTAATTATTAACTTTTACTTTTAATGGATATTTATAGTAATTATTTAGATATAATTAATTCTAATGTTTAAAATTATTAAAAGTAAAGCTAGAATAAACTTAAAGAAAATTTATTAGATGAAGGTATAATTGTTGTATTTTATTATTTCTAATATTTTATTTTTTATTAGATTTATATATTGATTATTTATAGTTATAATCTTGTGTCATACATGCTACTTTATTAGATAACCCAGGAAAAATAACAAGACTTACAAAAGAAGTATATAATATTTTCGGAATAAAACAAGAATAATTAATTGGAAAATAAATAGATGATTTAATGCCTTAATCGTTTACAAAATACCACTAAATTATAATAAATAATTTTATAAAATGTTAAAAAAATCAATTCAATGATAAGAAATTTATAAGATTTGTTTTTGGAATAAATAAAAATGAATTTATAATTCCATTAGATTTGAGAATAAAAATAGATTATTTTACAGACAATGATTTTGGAGTATCAGCTTTATTAACAAATACAAAATAAACAAATGAATATATTATGCTAACAAGCGATTTTTGTATAGAAGAAATTACCTAGAGGTTATATGAAACGTGTTTCTCTTTTTAATATAAAAATGATATTTAAAAAATAAAAAATATTGATATTATGAGAATTATACCTTTAGTAGGATGCTTTAATATGAAATAATCAGAAGTCTTTTTTTCTGGAAAAGATATAAAAACACTACTTATGGTACCTTTGAGTAAAAATACAATGAGTTAATTAGATAGAAAAACGGGAAATCCGGTTATAGAAATTACTTTGTTGTTGTGTAAGACATTTATTCATAAATATGCTTTTTTTGAGATTTTGTTTAATTTCTAATAATTTCGCAGTAGTATAGGGAAAACTTATTAATATTTAGAAATTAAATAATTAAGAAGGTTATATAAAGTTGTATAGAAAGTAAAATATATTTTTTATAATTAATTTATTTATTAATAAGTTATAAAGGTAGATCAATTAAATGAATTAAAAAAGGAAATAAATCTTATTCTTAATGTTGATTTGAAAATGACTGAAATAAATAATTAAAATTAATATATTCCAAAAAATGTATTTACTAGTTAATATTATTATACGTCTTAATCTTTTCAAAGTGATATAAATTAAAACGCAATATTTACATTATCCAAAAATTAAAATAGTATAAGTTCAATAGAAGAAGAGTAAGTAGGAGTAAACTCGAATATATATAAAGATGAAGTAGAAAATCACGATAATAATTTATAAATTAAAGAAGAATAAGAAAAAATAGAGGAAATTAATAAAAACGAGATGGAAAATTTATATTCTTTTAAACGTAATTTGAATAAAAATAATGAAAATTTAGAAGAAATTAATAATTCTGATAGATCATATAATCTTTTGAATACAGAAAACACTGAACATTTATTATCAAAAAGTAAAAAGATAAACATGATATAAAAGAAAAGTTAAAATTCAAGAGAAATATATGAAAATAGTTTCCAGATAACTTAAAACGAGAGCAAATATTAGATTAATTCTAATAATTAATAAACAGTTTATGAAGAATTGAATGAAAATAATTTAAGTTTTGGGGGAAAATAATAAAATGAATAAATTAAAAATAAAAGTTAAAATAGCTTATATTAATCTAAATATAAAGGAGAAAATTCAATATATATTTAGTAAAAATCTAATAATAGTATTAACTAATGCTATTATTTGAATAAAACAAATAAATAATAATCTTTATAACATAAAATGTCAAAACTATTTAGAAAAATGCTAAGATAAGTCAAAAATTAAATGTTTATTATTAAAAAAATAAAGTAATAAAAATTTTATATGGATGAAAATAAAAGAGATATCGATGAAGTTTTTATTGACGGGGTTATGGTTAAGGATGAAGTCGAAGTTCCTTAAGAAAAATACTTTTAATTATAAAATAGTTAATATGGGAAAAAATAACCTATAAAAATAAATAAAAAATAAATAAATTAATCTAATTCGAATACATAAAATAATAATAATATTAGTAATAATATTAAAAAAAAAATCATCAGATTTATAGTTCAATAGAATTCATTGGTTTTTATTAAATGTAATTTTTTTTATTTATTTTTTATATTTTTTGTATATCTTTTTAGTTTTGTTCTTTTTTTGGCTTTTTATTCTATTTAATTTAATTTTTCTCATTGTTTATTCTTATTTTTAAGCTAATAGTTAATAAAATGCAATTATTTAATCACTTTAAGAATAAAAACTTTTATAAGTCTTTTTTGAAAATATTATTACTTAAATTAGTAATCCTGAATATATAAATCTAACAAAGCTAGAAAAAAGTCTTTATCCTTTAATATATCCACCAGATTCTAAATCTATATTAATTATATAAGAAGATACATTAAAAGATATTAATTACATCGAAACAACTATTTAAAATTTATTGTTATTACATAATGATTCAGTTTAATTTAAGTATAAATAAATAAACATAATAAATAATATATTATTAATTATAATAATAAATAGATTTATAACTACAAATGATATATAATTAATGTTTTTTTATGATACTACAATTGAAAAAATTAATTTTAAAATTATATATTATTTATTAATATTTCCATCATTATCAGAAAGGTAAATTTATTATAATTTAGAAAAAAAAAAAAACTATTTTTTTTAAAATAAGAAATTTTAAATCCATAAATAAATAAAATGATTATAGAAATAATATGATAGCAAATTTTAGAAACATATATGAAAAATTAATTGAAATTATTAAAGCAGATAATTAAAATCGTATAGTAAAAGTAGATGAAATTAAATATTTTGTATAATTAACAATGATTTTTGTATTAGTTTTTAGTTAATTAATTATATTTAGTTTATTACCTATTTATTATAATGTTTAATTAAAGAGAGAAACTTATTTATATTTATTTTCAACTTTCTCAAAAGAAAATATTAAATAATAATTATCGATATATGAAAAAGGAATAATTGAAATATGTTAATTTAAATATATAATGGAAGATAATAAAAAAAAATTCTATATAAAAGATTAATTAAATAATTTAAAAAAAAAATAGATTAGTTAATTAATTTATTTAAAAAAAATAAATTTACTAATTCTATTTTTAATTTTTGTAAATTTCAATTTATTTAATATATATCCTGTATATAATTACTTTCAATTAAATTCATTATTTGATTAATTAAGTAAATATAGTACAGAAATAGATATTCTAGGATAATCTTAATATTAATGGAATACTAATTTAAGCTTATTATTAATGCTTATAAATTCAAAAGTAATGCCAAAAAAATCAATTTATAATATGGAAGATTTTAAGAATTTATATAAAGTAAAAGATTTATATAAAAATAAAAATAATTAAATTTATTATATATAAATATAAAAATTTACATATATAAAAATAATGTATAATATATATATATATATATATATATATATATATATATATAATATATATAATTTTATTTATTTTCTTTTTTTTTTATTTTTAAAAAAATATAAAAATATTTTATTAAAAAAAAAAAAATTTCTCTTTTACTATTTTTTATTCTTTATTTATTCTTATATTTATTTATTTTTATATTTAATAATTTTTTTTTTTAAATAACAATGTTTTGCTTATAAATTTTTATTTTAAAATAAAAATCAATCTTAGTAAATGTAAATTTAAAATGACATTATTCTTAAGAGATTTTATTAAATTGATGAATAAATTAATTCTGATAGATTTAATTTTGAAGTTTTTTAAAGTGTTTTTTCATAAGCACTTAATAAAGATGCTTGTAATGCAATATTCGGAAATATAAGTAAATTCTAGTAATAGGATTATTAATATTATTTTGATTTTACTTCAGATTAATGTATTTAATCTTATAATGGAATCTTTAATAATGGAATTATATTTAGTTTAAAATTTTATTTTACATTATTTAATGATTCACAGTAATTTATAGAATATAATAATGTAGAAAATTTTGTTACTGAATTTAGATAATGGGACAAAAAATATAATTTATAATAATTACTTTAAAGTTATCTTATATATAAAAACATAATTATTATGTTAATATAATTCAATATATAAAATTCTTAAGATTTATTCAATTAAATATAAGCAGTTAATTTAATTTTATTTATATATGCAACTTGTTCTACGGTAATTATTTTGGGAATAGGAGGATATTTCCTTATTAATAAATTTAAAAATAAAATTATCTAATCTAAATTATTATTATCTTTATTAATGGTAGATTCTATAATTGAAAACTCTTATATTATGAGTTTTATAATAAAAAACACATAAATTAATATTTGAATATTTATTATATATATATATATATGTAAATTTATTATTTTAATTTTATAAATTATAATTTAAAATATATTAATTTATATGCTTAATAAAATATATTTATATATATATATATATACATATATATATATATATATATCTTTACTCTTATTCCTTATATTATAAAAAATAATTTATTTTTGATTTTTTATATTAAAAAATTTAACTAAACTTCATATTCTCTAATAATTTGCAGAATTAAAATTTATATTTTCATTTCAATATAGATAAGTAATTCTATTTTTATAAAATTATATAATAGCTTCGAAACAAAATATATAATATCAACAATACAAAAATAATAATTTCATTTAATATTTTTATATATTTATTAATTAAAATAGTCAACTTATTTCATTAAAAAACTAGACTTAATGATGATAAGATATGTATATTTTTCCTGATACACAACTAAATTTAATAAAAGGAATTTAATTATATTAATATATAATTAAATTACATAATCCGAAATATTAAAAGAAGAAAATAAATAATCCTTTATATATGATGTAAATTACTATTTTTTAAATTTAGGGTTTATATAACCTCCTTAGAAATTTTAATAAGCTCCGCTGAGGTTTTTATTTATAAAAGGAAAGTTTTTAATTATGAATATGAGGTCACTTATGAAATATAATTAATGTAAATTGATAAATAATAATTTCAGGTTTTTAAAATTCTTGTTTTTAAAATAATGGATATTTTATAAGGGAAAAAAGATTAATGTAAAGTATATTTGGGAAATATTATCAGTAATATATATAGAATTTTTTAAAAAATAAAAAGCTAAAATTTCAAAGTAACGAACAACTGTAAAAAATTTGAAAAAAAATTGACAAATTATAGTGCCTACTGGTTATGATAAAAATATATATATAATTTCTGTAAAAAAAAGTTTTCATATAAAATCCTTTAGCCATTTAAAAAAATTTATGATATACATATATATATATATATATATATATATATATATATATATATATATATATATATATATATATATATATATATATATGATTTTTATGTATCTTTTTATTCCTTAAAATTATTTAATTATTTTTTAGTCTAATTATAAGCAGCCAGTATAAATATACTTTTATAAATAAAACAATGATTATATACTTAAAATTAAGAATTTGAAAAAATAAAACTTGAAAAACGAAGAATTTATTACTATTAAAAAAATATAAAATAAAGAATTTTAGTATAATTTAAATTTCTTTTTGGAAGATTTACTTCTCTATAATATTGGCATGTAATATTTTTTGTTTTTAATTTTTTAAGGTTTCCATCATAATTAATATATGATCTTTTACATATTGTGGAGTAAAATCGACTGTATATATTCAAAATTTAATTATAAAATATAATACTTTTTTATCGTTAAATAATTTTATAATAAAGTTTAAAATATAAATGATTTAAATTAGATTTATGATTACTTTTGGTATTAATTTATTTGAATATTATTTTTGTTGTTGTTTATTTTTAGTAATTAAAATTTACTATTTTGTGAAATTGTGTATATTTATTTATGATTATTTTTTTAGTTTTTATTAATTTAATTGTTTATTTTTAAATTTTTAAAGTATTTTTTAATATTTAAGTCTTTCTCTTCTTTTTTGTTTAAATAATGTTCATTAAATAAAAATTATAACAATATGAAAATGTAAAAAAATTATAAAAAATAAAAGGGGATGATAATATACATTTTTATCAAAATATTATTAATCTATTAAATTTACTTCTTAATTTTAAATACTTTTAATATTTTCAGATTTCTCTCTATCTTTACACCAAATTATTTTATCCTCCGAATTTCCTTTCTTCATTAACTTAAATATCCAGTAAAAAATCTGGTAAATATTCATCATAATATCTAAATTCAATTTTTTAAAGAACACCATTATTCATTTTGAAACAAATATCATTCGAAAGTTAGTTTCTTTCCAAATCTTTCTAACATAAAATTTAGTTAATTCCCTCTTCATAGGCTTTACTAATACTTTCATATTCAATAAAAGGCAATTTGATAATTTATTAATGTTCCATAGTAGCTTCATATTCATCTATTTCAATAACGTCAGGACAAAAAGGCTTTATGTACTTTTAGAAGGAATTTTAGAAAGACTATGGGAGTAAATTTACATTTTCTGGATGTAAAATACATAGCAATTATTTAAAAGGGGTAAAGCTTTCCGTTTTTTCAAAAAATGCAATAAAATATGGATTTCTTTATAAATAATTTACTATATCTTAAACAAAAGGTGCATAATAATTAGGATAATAATAAGTCCAGGAAGATTTTCGTATTCCTTAGAAATAATAAACTAATGTAAATTAGAAACCTTCCAAATATTTTTCAATTAAAAAATCGAGTTCTTTTTATGAATTTACTTTTAGCTTTTCTTACAAATAATCTTTTCGTTATTTTTCATCTATTTTTTATTCATTTTTTTCTTATTCTATTTCTTATTAGACTTATAGAACTTAGATAGGAAGTGACTATTAGTTTATGTTTTTTTCCTATTCTTCTGAATCACTTGGGTTATTTATTATCTTTTCTTCATGTATAGACAGTTATTATAATAATTTAAGTTGGTCTTCAGGAAACTATATATCGATAATATTATTTTAATCAACTTATTTTTTTCTATAAGAAGATTTTCTTATTTTAAAAAGTCGTTTTTTAATTCAAATTGAGGCTCAAGATTAGCCACTATTTAAAAGAAATTTAAAATATTAGAAAATTAAATAATTCCTCTTTCACTTAAATAGTTTTGGGCTGTTTTTAAATAATCCTTATGAAGACATAAGAGTTTATCTAAAATATGTTATTCTTTATAGAATGTTTTTTTTATATATATGTAATTTTACTTGGGTAAAAAGTCATTTCCTGCAAACAAACTTAAAAATACAATGTCGTCTAGAATTTTCATTGGGTTATACATTAAATTAATTATTTCATTTCTTTCAAAAGTTTCTTTATATTTTTTCAAAAGTGATCTTTTTAAACAATTAATGTCTATTATTTCATATTTTAAGTTATATTTATTTTCATCGCCGCTATTATCTTTATTTTCTTAATTTTTTTCATTATTTGTTTCTTAGTTTGTTAGATGCCTATTATTATCTGTATTATCATATTTTGTTTCGTGATTATTTTTATGTCTTCTTTAATAATTGGATTATTTTTCTTTATTATTATCTTCAACTTTTTTTTCTTCTTCTTCTATGTTATTTTTTTCTTTTTATTTATTATCTTATTCTTAATGCTTATTTTCTTCTTTATGTTTATTTTTATAATTAGGTCTTTATTCTCTCAAAATCAATATTTTTCTACCTATAGCAGATAAAGAGAGTAAAATAAGATCAGCATCAGGACTAACAATACAATGAGTTAATTTAAAATTTTTATGCTTTCTAATAACTTCTAGTATTTTATGTTCTCCTTCGCCTTAGCAATTACTATCACTGATTATAATATGAAGCCTTTTGTATGTAAAATCTGTTTTTTCATTTAAAGGTTATTCTTCTTGTATTTTTTTTTCAAAATGTTCTCTTATTCTTTTATTTAATTCAAACATGAAAGGAGTACCAGGTGAAACAGAATTACTTGGAACTGTTTATTCTTTTATTTATATCCCTTAATTTTTAAAGTCTTCTTTAGTTTGGTTTAGATTTTTTTAGGCATGAAATCTTCTTTATCTTTATTAATTCATTTTTGCACGAGGACATGTTCCATCTATGTTATATTTTATTATATAAAATAAAATAAAATTTAAATAAATACATATATTAATGAAGATTTTTAACATTATTTTTTTATAATTTTTTTTAAAAAACATAATCAATAAACAAACAAAAAAAGGCGAGTAAAAATGGATTTAGGCCTTTTATAACTTTGATTGATTTTTAAAAAAATTTAAAGAAAAAATAAAAAAAGTCCATGACAAGAATTAATATATATATTGTACCCATCATTAAATAAACTTATGATTATGGCTCTATTAATTGTATTATTGACTCAATATGTGTGAGAATGTTTTAATATATTTAATCTAGAGACTATGGATTTAATAAATACTAGTTTAAATCATCTTTTATGTACTAATAACAGAAACTATTTACATCTATATAAAGGCAATCTACATATTTTTTCTTTCCACTTTAATATATTTTACGAATACAAAAAGGATATCTTCTACATATCCAACCAAAATAACCTGGCACACCCATTTTTTTTTAGTTACTATTTAATTATATAATTTTTTTTGTTTTATTAAAATGAATGTATTATTTAATTTAAAAAAATTTAAAAGTTAAAATTAAAAAAAATAAAATATATAATCTAATTAAAAATGATATATGTATTTAAAAAAAATGATAAAATTGAAAGTAAATATATTATAAAATATAACATTTTATAAAATAAAATATTTTTTAAGATAAAAATTAAAAATAATTTATAAAATAAACATGGTAAAAATATAATAAAAATAAATAAGTTTTTATAAGTATTAACGAATGCTATATAAAAATGTATATAAATAAAAAAATAATATGATAAATATAAAAATATTTATTTTTGATAAATAAAATAAAAATTAAATATATAAATAGATGTTTACTATTATATAAAACAGAAATTATATATATAAATATAAATATTATATAATATATATTTATAAATATATTATATTATAATATATATATATATAATTTTATTTATATATATATTATTATATTTTAAAAAGAAAATAAATATATCTTTTATAATTAATAAATAAAAATAAATTTTATTTAATTTTACTATATTAATTATTATATAATTTATACATGTAATATATAAAATAGATTATATTTATCTAAATTAAAATTAACCTTATATCTAATATTTTTAATTAATAAAGTATTTTTTACATAATAATAATTAAATAATTATCTTAAAAGATTTTAAATTAATTTAAAATAACATTATATAATTTATTTATTTTTTTTAAAAAAAATTAAATTTATTTACATAATTTGTAATATGATTTAATTTTTGATTAGAGAATATTTATAACATACAAATAGAATATTATTCTATATAATATTCATAAATAGAAAATTTTTTATTATTTTAATAATCATATTCAATATTTTAATCTTTAAATATTATTGTAAAATTTATATATTTATTATTATAATAAGAAATTTTTTCTTCTTAATTTGTTTCTTAAAAAGTTTCAAATTATTTAATCATTTTTTAAAATTATAATTGAATATAATTAAGATATTTTAATTATTTTTTATATGTTTTATACAAAATAAAGTATTATATTTATAATTTAATTTTAAATCTATTATTGTGTTAATTTAAATGGAAATATTAAACTTTTTGAAGTTTTTATATTTAATATAGTTATTAATTTTTTAATTTTTAATTATATTTATATCTATCCTTTTTATTAAGAAATAAAACATATAATTAGATTGTATAGAATTTTTATATTTTTTGTATATGAATATTAACTTTTTGAAATATCTATCTGTTAAAATTTCAGAATATTATATATAAAAATAAATAACAATTAAATGAATAAATTTAATATATATTTATTATTCTGATAATGATTACAGTTTAAAATGTTTTATTTATGATTGTATTTAATAAAAAAATATTTTTTTAAAGTCTAAAATACATTGATTTATTAAAAATTGATTTTTTTTAATTTATCTTTTTTATTATTACATTTTTTTAAAAAAATAAATTAAAAAAATTTTTATTATTCGATTATTTTTAAAAAATAAAAAACTTAGTAAAAAAAATAAGGTGATAAAAAAATTAATAGTCTTTTTTTTTATTATACAAAAATAATAATAATTTTATAGATATGTATAAAAAAATTTAATTATATAATATAAAAAATAAAAAATGAATTATAAATAAACATAAAATCTTGAAAATCTTGAAAAATTTGATTCACTTTCTCATTTTATGAGAAACTGAAACTTAAATAACAGCCAAAAATATCCTTTTTATAACAATATAGATACATAAAATATCGGAATTCATTAATAATTAATATATAATACACTTTTTAACGGTTCTAAATACAACAATAAAAATATTGGAATTCCTTAAAATTAAATAAAGGAAACATTCGATGAATATTTAGATAGAAAATATAATTTTTATAGAAAAAATTAAGAAGAAGATTTTTTAAAAACAACTAATAGTTTAAAGGAAATACTTTATAATGAAAATAATGAAATTAATGACATTTTTTTTGAAAAACAGTTTTAACAGTTTTAAAAAAATTTAAATGAAAAAAAGGTTTCTTCATCTGTTTAATAAACTTAAGAAGTATGTAAAATATACAACACGATGTACATAAAATCTCCGGAAAATCTTCTCTATATTATAAATTTAGATTATTATACATTCCAAATACACCAATTAGATTTTCCAAATATAAATTATAGCTAAATCCAACTTTAAAATAGTGAAAAAATGCTTCTTATAAGTGGAAAAAAAAATTCTTATAGTATATTGGATCCTTAAATATATATTTTAGATTGGGAAAGGAAAAAATATAAGGTCTGTGGGAGATTAAATTATAGCAGAAATTAAAGTTTAGTTTTTTAAATAGAAAATTTTGTGTATATAATTGGCGGTTTAGGTGACTATGGAGAGATTTTATATTCTTGTGAGAAATTCGAGATTCGGGAATAAAAAATATATTCTATGAAAAATATTAATAAAAGCTTTAAAAAGAATTTAATTACAGGATGCTCTTGTTTATAAAATAAAAGCATTTATATTTGCGGATTCCCTTTTTTTGTTAATGATAATGCAGAATTCTCTAAATATGATATTTTGGGCGGATTTTGGTTTGATTTTAATATTAATATGGGCTTATTGAAGATTAAATAACCGAAATTTGTATATATTTAATTTGATTTTTTTAGCGGGAAGATGTTTTGTTTATGTTAAAGTTTAAATACAGTCTAAAATTATTGCCTAGAGCTTAAAATTGATGGGTTTGATTAAAATTAAGAAGATTAATAAGAAAATAATGAATAATAAATATTTTTCGATGAAAATAATTTTTATGTGAAAAGAAGGGATATTTTGTAAAAAAAGAGCAATAATTTAGTCGAGGTTTTTTAGAAGGCTTTTTGTGATTTAAAAAAGCCTATTTTTTTAAAAAAAAATGATTAATAGGAATTTTCCTGTTTTTTTTTGGAAGAAAATAATCCTATTATTATTCAAAAAATCTCTTTTTTATAAAAAAATAAAGAAAATATATTATTAAAATGTGTTTGAAAAAAATAAATCTTTTATTTATATGAGTATAATATATAAGAGAAAAAAAAAAAATGTTTTTATTAAAAAAATTAAATAAATTTCCTTTTTAATAAAAAAAACTTTTTTATTTTATTTCTCATAATAACAATAAGAATTAACTGTTCTTCGTTAAAAACTTTAAAAAGCATTAAATAATAATGATAAATAATAATAAATATAAATACTAAATCAATAAATAGTTTTATAGAAGAAGCTAAATAATTCTCCTATTTAATTAATTTAAGATCAGAGACATCTTGCGTCGTTACTTTAGCAAAGTAATTAAAGATAATAAGCTTTAAAAATATATTAGGATGCATTAGAATAATCCAAAAATGTAAAAAATGAGGAAATTTGGTTTTAATTGTATATAGAAACGGCTGATTTGTACAAATAAGAGGGAAATATTTAAAAAGCGGAAGATTTATATGAATAAGTGTATAATAAAACATAGGAAAATATTGAAAAATATACAGATAAGTAAGAAGTTATATAGGATTTATTAATTAGTATTGCGGAAATTTCCTAATAGAAAAATGATGTTGAAAAAGCTGAAAAATATTTCGAGAAAGTTAAAAAGAATATTCCTTTAAAAGATATTCAAAAACCAAAATAAAAAATTCAATATGCATTCGCATGTGAAAATCTAGCAAATATAAAATTATAAAAAGGACTTTTGGATGAATCTTAATAAGATTTTGAAGAAGTTTTGGCTGTTTATGGCCAAGAATTTGGCATTAGTAGTCCTTATTTGGTTAGTACGTATATAAATTTAGCTATTATATTCATTAATAAGGGCTAGTATGAGGAATCTTTGAAACTTTGTGAAAGATCGAGAGGTATTTTTGAATAAAATAATGAAAGTTTAGAACAATAAGTACTTATTTCGATACTTAGAGTGGAAACTTAAGCTTTATAGAAATTAAAAAGATTTGAAAAAAGTATATAAATTTTAGATTAAGTATAATAATTGAGTAAAAATATAAATTTAATAGTCGAATGTATTGCTTAGAAAGGTTATTTATTAATAAAAATGTAAAATTTTGAAAAAGCGTAAGAATAGATTTCAAAAGGGATTGAAATTTGCTAAAAATATCAAAACAATCCTTTTAAATATATTCTAGAATGTTAATTAAGTTATATTTTATTAGAAAAAAAAGAAAATATTGAATAAGCATTTTAATTAGCAAAAGATGCGTTTGATTTTACTAAAATTAATAATCCTAATAGCCCTAATATGGGGGATTAACTTTTTATTATGGGAAAAGCATAATTTTTAATGGGAAATTTAAAATAAGCTCAAAAATATTTAGGATAAGCAGAAGAGATATTGGAAAGATATAATGATGAAGAAAGTAAAGAGAGTTTGAAAAAGGTTTAGGCAATTATATAAATTTTAAAATAATGAATAATATATATATATATATATATATATATTTATATATATATATATATATTTATACATATTTTTTTTTCTTTATTATATATATTCTTTATAATTAATATATTGCCTTTAGTTAAATATTTATCTTGCTTTTTTAAATTTATTAAGAATTAAGAAAAAAAAGGAAATAAGAAAATAAATTAAAATCTTTTAAAACTAAAATAAAAAATATATATAAAATGAAAGAATTAAAAAATAAAACTTCATAAAATAAAATTGAATAATTAACCTTAGGAGATTAGTATAAATATATATATTTTAATCAAAATTAATATTATATAAAATATAATCAAATAAACAAAATTCAGGCCAGAAAAAATAAAATGCCCATATTGTGCCGCACAAACAAATACTTAAATTTAATTCAGAAATGGTTTTTTGACATACACATTAAGTTTATTAGTACTTGTAACAATTCCATTGTTAGCATCGATATTTTTGATACCAATAGTAATTTTATTAACTAAAAATCTATGCCATATGTAAAAAAATAAAACTAAAAAATAATTTAAAAATATATATTGAACAAAATAAAAAGATGTTTATGTTGTGATAATAAAGTTGGTTCAAATGGAAATTTAATATATGCATTAAATATAAAAGATGGTATTGTTTCATTTAAAATAGGAGAAATAGGTTTTATTTTAACTAGAAAAATAATATTAAATATAATAATATTAATAATAACATTTCTTGTAATAATGTACAAAATCAAAAATACAACATATCATAGTCATAAATATGGACATTCACATGCTAATGATTTATGTATTATATATATAAATGTTATTTTAAATATTTGTTTTTTTTAGTATATTATACAAATAGTACATGGAATGTATTCATATCTGAATGTAGTATTTAAAAATTCCGAGAGAAAGGATAATAATAAATGTCCTATTGTTGGAATAATCACATTGATAGAACTATTGTTTCATGGGAAGGTCATGTAATTAGAGTAGAAGATCTTTGAGGAAGTCTTTAATAATACATACATCACGCAGTAACAATACTAATATTAATGGATCCTACAGAATAGACAGAAGACAATAAATACCCAGATTTACTCTTAACTTTTGATAGTGAATTAGTAGGTGATTATGCTTAAGTTTTAGATTAAATAAGTAGAGGAAGTCATATTGGATTTAATGCTACTTGCAAAAGCGTAGGTTTGGATAATTAAACAAGACATTTTCATGTTAGGAATATATGGAAATTGGAAGGGGAGAAATATATTGAACCTCATATTCATCATAATGGAAGATATAAAGACACTAGTAGAAATATTAGAAAAACAGATTAAAAAATATGATAATAATTATTTATTTTCTTATTCAAATAAATAAATAAAAATAATAAATATAATATATAATATATATTATATTGGAGTTTATTATTTTATTTTCCTAAAAAAATATTTTTATATATTTAATTTATTTATTTATTTTGTTTATTTTTTAAAAAGAAAAAACAAAAATTATTTTTTTCATTCTTCATAATCTTCACCTTCACCTTCGCCTTCTTCTTAAGGTTATTTTTGTTCTTCTTCTAAAATATCATGATCAGGTAATTGTAATTTAGGTTCTTCAGGGACTATATGTTTATAAGGTTCTCTATAAGGTTCTTATTCATCTTCTTCGTCTTCATAAACATCATCATATCTTAACTATACGAAAAGATTCACTTTTCTATAGTCCTATTCAGCTTTATTTTATTAACTTTCCTCGCTTATCAGATTTGAAAAATCAAGAAGTTTATCGTAAGTATTTTCGATTCCATTAATTTTTAATGAGTAGTGTTTTTTGTGAGTTTTTTTCAATTTATTATACCATTAAGGAACTGTTTTTGGAATTCCATCACATTTAGTCCATTTAAAATCATAGATATTAAATTTGGGTTTGTTCTCATCTTCATCTTCTCCAGGAGGCTCTTCTGCTGGAGGAGCATCTTCATTTTCTTCTCCTTCTTCTCTTTTTACTACTTTGGGTTTCGGGGCTTCCAATTCCCAAGCTTCATCTTAAATATCATATAGAACTTTTTCATCAGTAAGTACACAAACCATTCTTATAGGCCCCAAAGCTTTTTCTATATTCATAATTTCATCAGAAGCTCGAGGATAAAATCTCTCATTATCTTTTCTTTCCTGGGGAGTATCTCCAGCAGGATACCCATATAAAAGTATATCTCTAGAGGATATTTTGAAAGTTTTTAAATGGGCCTAGACGGCTTACATAATAAGCTTTGGTGTATAATTAGAAGGGAATTAAGGAGGTTATTAAGTCCATCTCATTGAATATTCGCTTTATGTATGTTAATGAAATTCAAAGGGCTTTTACCAATAGTGAAGTTTAAGTATTTTTTGAATATCAACAAACATAATATTTTGACGCGCACAAAAATTCACAAACATTAATTTTTGGTTTTCGCTTCTTTCTTAATCTTTTGGATCTGTGTAATTGTTTAGGACATAAACTCTCTTTTAGAAAATATTATTTAAATGTCTTCGTGTACTTTCTAGTGAATCATTAGCATCTAATTTATAATAGGTACATCCGAAATTCTATTCAGCGGTTTATTCGTAGAAATTTGTGAAAGAACTTGCGTTTAGTAAAATCTCATCCATTTTTTAGATTTCTTCTTCTTATAATTCGGCTTCAATGTCCATTTGATTTTTTAATCTATATCTTTTAATATAATTACTTTTTTCCATATTTAAATCAATAAAGAATGTTGGTAAGCCTACTTTTTTCAAAAAAGATTGTAATTATTATAAATTATACACACTCGGCCATCCATCAAATAATGTTTTGTCTTTATTTCCTTTAAGTCTTTCCACGAAATAATTTTCTACTTATTAAAAGTTTACTTCTTCTAAAGGACCTTCGTCTCCTCCTAGTTTTGTTTTGAGCATTTCGAATGTACTTTCCCATTCAACTAATACAAAACCGAATTTTTCTGCTATATATTTTGATGAAGTAGTAATACCGCTACCTGTGGGACCCGATACGAATCCAAAATGTGCTCTTTCTGTAACATAAAGGTCTATAATATCTAAGGCTTCTCTATCAATATTTATATATTTCCCTTGTACATAATAATCTAAAATAGGGTTCATTTCATGATAAAACTTCAACTTGTGGTTTTATTAAGTAAAATTTACCAAATAATCAATTGGGAAAAGTTCCCTTTCAAAATTATCAAACTAAGCACTTCTTTCTGGAAAATTAGTCAAAACGAATTTCCTTAAATTAATATTCGAGAATAGGATTTTCTATAACATTTCAACTACATATTTAGAAGGAATTTCCTACCCAATTTGTTCAAAAGAGTTCATTTTTTAACCTAAAGTAGTTCCTCGTTCGATTTCTGATTATATTTATTCGTATACATCAAGGAATATGAAATCTCTTTTTTTTTCCAAAGCATAGCAATATTCAGCTCCTAAATCCATATTATTATACATAAATGCGGCTATTACTAAAGGTTTAATACTAATCATTACATTTCTTATAAGATTTGGAATTGTATCAACTGCATTTAAATGTACAAAAAAGGATTATTTTTCAATTAATGAAAGTACTCCTTATCTGTTTTTTATAAAAAGCTCATATTTGGCTTTTTTTTCTTTTCTTTCAATATCTGTTTCAATGTATTTTTGTATATTGTTCATTACTTCGTCTTTTGGAGATTCTAAATAAAATACACGGAAAGGATTTCCGAAATGGTTTAAGAATATTTCCGCTGAAGGGCGATCTGCAAAAAAAGAGTCGACTATAAAGTTCGAAAAAGGAGCATTTTCTATATAATATATGAGCTTATTTACTTTGTCTATTTCGTCTTTTACATTATGTTATCGGCTAAATTTTTCCAAACATATATAATGATATTTTATTTTATTGCTTAATCTTTCACATACTTCAGATTTAGCTACACAAGGAGCTCCAAACATAAATATTATATTTGGATGAATTGCATTTTGTACCTATTTGAATACTTCGTCAACTGATAAATTTCCGTCTACAGTCTATACTTTTCCAAAATGGTTATAAAAATCCAATACTGGAGCAGTACTTCTATGAAAAGTTTCTATTCTATTAGCTATAGCTTCATAATTATCATCTGGTCTGCCAGATGTCTCAGCTCTTCCAAGAAGTCGTTGTCTTAAGATTTCATCAGAAACTTATACATTCAATATATAATCAATTTCTTTATATTTTTTTTCAAAAAGTTTAGCTTATTCAATACCTCTTGGAAAACCATCAATAAGGAATTTCTATTTATATTAAAAATATATATTTGTAAACATGATAAAATATATTTAATTTTACATAGGATTAACGACTTTTTATTGTCCTTATTATCAAGTTTATTAATAAATCATCTGGTACTAATTCTCCTCTTGCTGTTAAATCTTTAAAACGAAGACCTTCAGGTGTTTCACTAAATTATTTATTAATTATATATTTATTTATTTTTAAATATTTATTTTTTTACTTCTTTACTTCAGAACGTACGATATCACCTACTGATATATGATTAAAATGATAATCTCGTACTAATCTTTCACATTAAGTTCCTTTTCCACTTCCAGGACCTCCGCTTACAAATACTATTTTTGGATTTTAATAGTTTAGTTAATAATTGTAAAGTGTTTTCATTTTTTTTTATAAAGAAAATTATTATTTATATTTTATTTTATTTTTTTCAGTTTTATTTTTTTTTTTAAATATAAAATTGATTTTATTTATTTTATTTTCAATATTGGTATATAATTATTATTTTTTTTAGTTTATAATTAAAAAAAAAAAAATCAATCAACAAAATAATCTGTTATTATTTAATAATTATATTCTTTTAAAATTTCTTACTCTTATATAATTTGGTTCTATTCATTTTAATTTATTTACGAATAATCTGTCTTTAAATATTCCAAATTATTTACTTATTCAATAAACTCTTTTAATTTAGAAGAAGTTACCGATTTTTTAATCAATAAAAGTTATTTCAAATCATTATGCTTTAATTCATCTATAATCAAACACTAAACAATATTTGTAGAAAAATTATTTTCCTATTTATATTTTTCCAATAAGGCTTAACTATGTTTATAATTAATAACTTCATCACTTTTTCCATGAATAAGCATAATAGAACATTAGACTTTTCCAATTTTCCATATGTTTCCATAGATATCACTTTCTTAATCTTAATAATTAATATCTACTTATTTTTCCAAGAAAAGATAAACAGATGCTAATGGAGCCTCCAAAATCAACCCTTTAATATTCTTTTTTATATTTCAAAAAAATAAAATATGATTTAAAAATATATTTACATTATAAAATCTACTTTATATTTAGAAGCAAGATGAACAGCAGGGCCACTTCCAAGTGAAAATCCCCATAAAATAATTTCATTAATTTTATATTTTAACATATCTATTCCAAAACTCATTACGATTTCGCAATCTTAATAAGTGTTTTCTTCGTTTGCTTCTCCTTTTGAAATCCCATATCCTCTATAATCATAGGCAAGTATATTAAGCTTTTTATTGTTTCATTTTTTGTAAAAATATATATATATATAAAATATTTTTATTTTTTTTACTTTATAAATTTTAGATAACTAAACTAATTAATAAAATATTGTTCCTAAATCACTACTGTTTCCATGATTATAAACGATTACTGAGTTATCTTTTGCTCTATTTTGTTTTTCATTTAATTTTGCATTTATTTTACTTCGCGTTCTTTATGTGTACTATAGGTATCATTTGTTCCTTCTTATTTTCGTTTTTAAAATTTATTCTAAATAATTCATATTTTAAAGAATCTGGAATTATTTCTTCTTATGGCTTATATTCTTTCTTTAGCATAAATAATACTTTATCTTATTATTCATCTTATGTATCTTTAAATTAATATGCTTTTTTTAAAAAATAAATATATATATATATACATTTCTTATATTTATAAATATTATATATATACTTGGAATTGGTTATTGATATAAAAATGTTTTCATTAGAAATTTTTTCATTCCTAATGTATTTCCTACAAATTTAAAAAGTTTTTTTACAAATGTTGAATTGTTATTATTTGATTCTTGTTAATTATTACCTTCCATATTTTTTTTCCTCTAATTTTACTTTATATTTTATAAAAAAATTATTATATTTATATATTTTTTCTAAAAAATTTAACTTAGTTTCAATTTGAATTTAATTAATTAGATTTTCATAAATTTTAAAATATAAATGTGTAAAAAATAAACTATGAAAATAATTATATTAAATTATTTAATATTTTCTTTAAATAATCGTTTTTTTATATTATTATTTGATAATTATAATTGTATAAAAAAAAATTAAATAATAAATAATTATATAAAAGAAATTTATTATTATATATATATTTATTATTATTTGAAATATTTTAAATAAATTTTTTTATTAAAAATAAAACTTACTAAAAATATTATATACTTAAATTTGTTATAATTTTATATTACATCAAAGCATCGTTGGTCTAGTGGCAGGATTATTGCCTTCCAAGCAATCGGCTCGGGTTCAATTCCCGGACGATGCATTTTTTTTTTTTAATTAAAATAAATAATAAATATTTATTTAAATATAATTTTTATTTTTAAATATTAATAATTTATATTTAATAGAAAATTCTTTTTATAATTTCTATTCTATTTTATATTGAATATAATAAAATATTATTAAAAGTATACTAAATTTATTTTAAAAAGATGTTTTTATAAATCAATTTAAATAAATTTAAGTAAATTTAAAAAATAATAAATATATAAAAATTTATACATATATCATTTTTATATTTTATTATAAATTTTACAAGGTTTATTTTCTTAATTATATTGATTAAATAGTAAAAATAATCTTTTAGTATTATTTTTTATTTATTTATGTTCAATTATCAAAATAGAAGTTTTCACTTTATTTAAATAGTTTTTATTATCTAGAATCTTCAATTGAAATTTTTCTGATTTTTTTTAAATTTCTAAATTTTCTTAATCATTATAAAAACTATATTTGTGTAATTATATAAAATTCAAATAAATTTTAATACATAAAAATCTAAAATTTAGAATTACTTATTAAAATCATATTAAGGTTGATTCTTTTCTATATTTTGTTAAAATTAATTTATTTAATATATGTATTATTTTAAAAAATAATTTACAAATATTTTCTTCTTCATTTTCAATACAATTTTTTTTTAAATCACTTTCAAAGAAAAAATTCTTACTTTTCATTACGATTTGATCATATTATTCAAAAATATCAATTTAAATATTTTAAATACATGTGCTTTATAAATTATTTTAATTTACAATACCATTATATTTAGTCTAACTAAATGAATCTTAATTTTAATTTTTTAGTAAATTTTAATTTTTTTTAATTTTTATTTTACTTTCTAGAACATCAAATTTTTAAATAAATAATTATTCATCATCTTGAATTTTATATAATATTTTTTTGTAAATCAATAAATATAAAATAAAAAGTAAATAAAAAAATATAGTATATATAAAATACTATTTTAATTAAAATACAAATTTTTTATATTTTATTATTTTTATTTTTACCTTCCAATTTATAAGAGCCGGAAGTATTACAAGTTATTTTTTCTATTGAATTTTTTTTCTCAGAAATTTCTTTATTAATATCATCACTTAATTCCTTTTTAATTCTATTTTATCTTTTTATTGAACTTTTTGTTTTATTTAAATAATTGCTTGAAGAATTATTTATTATTTCCCTTAGTAATCTTTATTCTTCACTTAATTATATATTTTACTAACAATCATTTTCAATTTTATTAAAGTATTTTTAAGCATGTGATCTTATTTGAGCACCTGTCCTTGTTCCTATATATTCTTCAACTTTTTTCCAATTTTTAGAAAATAATTTTATGCCATCTACAAATTTTTGGTGCTCTTCTTGTGTCCATCTTCCATTAACAATTTTATTTTTTTATTTAATATCTATATTTTATAAAGTAATTGATTAATGAAAAGGCGAATTACTAATTTTCTTTTTTGTTAATTTCATATATATATATATATATATATATTTTTTTTTTTTTTTTTTTTTTTGGAAATTAAAAAAAAAAATTAATTTATTTTTATTTTATGCGTAATTATTAATTTTTTTTAAAATTAGTTGTTTTTAATTATTTTATCCACGCATAAAAAAGTAAAAGATAATTATAATTATAGATTTAGTTTTACATTTTAAAATAATGTTTCTTAAAATTATTTATGAATTTTAAAAAATCCGATATTTTTTGGTTTTTTAAATATATATATATATATATATATATATATATTATTATTACATCATTAAATACAATTAATTTAATAATAAAATTTAATCTTAAAGCTTTATTTATAAAAATTAAATAGTATATTTAATATACTATTTTTATAAAAATACAGATGCATATAATTTTTTCTTTATTTAAAAATATTTAGGGCAATTTATTTTCATTCACAATTAAATAAAAATTAGTAAATAGATAGTTGTTTAACTTGTTTATAAATAAATCGAAAATTAATAATAAAATTATTAAATATAACTTTTTAACATTATTTTTATATTTTTTTTAAAACATATTAATCTCTTATTGTTTTTTAATTGAATTTTCAAAATAATTAAAAATAAAATATGTTAAAAAGTAATAAATTTTTATTTATTTTTTAAAAAAAGAGAACACTCTCTTATTTTAATGAAAAAATTATAATTTTAATAGATAAATTAAAATAAAAAATAATTGGATTATAATTTTAATATTATTAGATTTTTGATTTAAATTATTCTTTTATTTTAATAAATATTTGACGTAATAATTATATTAAAATAAAACATTAAAAAATTTATACAAAAAAAAAATATATATATATAAAAAATAAGAAAAAATATATAATATTAAATATATTAATTATTTTCTATCTAAAAATATTAAATCATATTTCATCTATTTCTTCTTCATTATTTTAATTTTAATTATCGTTATTTTATTCTGGCTGATTATTTTCTTATTAAATAGTCTATACATAAGCAGCGCTTTCAGAATTATTTTTTTATTACTATTAAACTGCCTTTTTGAATTTTCTAAAATTTATAGGCAAATTATTATAGTCTTCTTCAGAAATTGTATATTTTTAAACTTCTGAAATATCAGTTATTTCTTTCAGAATAGATTCAGGATTATTATCTTGAACATATATAATATAATTATCTTTAGGATTATAATTTATAAGTGTTTCATCATCTTACATATTTGATACATGGTTTCCTTGACTATCTTAAAGAATTAAATCCATCATTTCACTTTAAGTACCATATCTTTTTTCTATTTATTATTTTATTTAGTATATTGATTAATTTAAATCAAAACGAATTTCAGCGATTTTAAATTCACATATATTATGGGATAAATTTAATTTCACATATTAACCAGGAGCTGCTTAGTTCATTTTTTTTTTTTAATTATTATTATTTTTATTAAAAGTATATTTAATATTATTTTATAAAAAATATTGATTATTTTTATATGTGTATATAAATTCTGTTTATTTCTTATATATTTTAAAATCAAATTATATTTATTTTTTTATATATATACTTTTTACTATATCTTAATATTTTTAAATGAAAATAAATTGTTTATTATATGTTTTATGTGTTATAAAAAATTATATTATTTTATTATTTATTATTTTTAATAAAATTTTATTAAGATTTAATTTTTCAATATAGATAAAAAAAAATTGAATTTAATTTTTGTTAAATAAACAATATAAAATTTCTAATAAATTTGCATTTATAATAAGTTCTTTTTATTTAATGTCATATTTAAAAAAAAAATATTGAAAATTAAGTTATTTAAACTTAATAAATCTCTGGATTAACAGGAATGATTAAAAAAACCAATATAACAAAAATTTCGTAAATAAATAACGAATGATAAAAAACATAATAAAATTATATTAGCTTTAAAGACTTTAAATTTTAATAAAGAGCAAACATTGTGATTTAATTAATTATTTATATTAATTGTAATTTAATATAAAAATTTAAACAAAATAAATATAATAAAAAGATTTTTAAAGGAATCTGTTAATTTAAATATTATTCTTTTCTAATTAATAATAATTATTTTGTTTTAATTTATCAGAATAATTTATAAAATATAAGAAGAATAAATATAATATTTTTAAAGAATAATATTTCAATCAGAAACAAAATTATAAATACAAAAGTATCAAAAACATATATTTTAAAATGAAAAATATATATATATAAATATATAAATAATAAAAATATAAATATATTATAAAAAATATAAAAAAAATAAAAGAATGTATATAAATATATGTATTTATATATATATTATATATATATATAACTACATATTTATATTTATTTTTATTTATTTATTTATTAAGTACATTATATAATTATTTATAAATTACTTACATATTTTTTTCAATGAAAATAATTCAGAAATTATTAAATTTTAAATTTAATTCTTTAAAATAAAAACATGAAATTAATAAATTATTAATAAAATATATAAAGAATTATTTTAATTTAAATAATAAATATTATTATAACTTAAGTTAATTATTTATTCAATAAAATAAGTATATAAAGATTAAAATTTTAAAAAATATATAAATATTTAATTAATATATTATTATTATTATTTTTTTTATTATTATTATTATTATTATTATTTTATTATTATTATTATATGTAATCATATAATTATAATTTTATTTATTTGTATTTTATTTTTATATTTTATTATTAAATTTATAAAATATATAAATATTTAACTATTATTTTTTTTTACAAATATTATTTATATATTATTTATTTTAATTTACATTATTTATATTTTTTTTATTTTATATATTTATTTTTCTTATTTTTTATTATTTTTTTATTTGATAAATAATTTTTTTTTATTTTGTTTTGTACATATTTCAAAAACATATTTTTAATTAAAATTATATTATATTAAAAATTTATTTAATCGAAATTTCTAGAATACTATTAATTGATTTATATAAAAATAATTAATATTGTAATAAATTATAAATACATTAAAAATATTATATATATTTTTTATAAATTATAAATTTGATAAATATAATTTTTTTTTTTAATTTAAATCTCAAACATAATCTTTTTTAATTATAAAATTAAATATGTATTTCTTAATATTTTATAATATTTGAATGTTTGATTTATATAACTCTTATTTCTTATATATTGTATTTAACATTAAAAATTTAATTTATTAGTTTTTATTAAATAATATCTTTGTTTCCTAACACATAAATAATTTTATTATTTACAAGATTAAATTTTTCTAATTTTTTATTAGAAAAATAAAAAAATAAAGTAACATATATTTATTATTAATCCATAATAATTTTATATTTATCTTTTAAATATTTTAACCTTTTTAAATAAATAAAAATAAAAAACTTCATCAATCCAACAATGAAACTATATAAATAAGCCCGAAAACTTTTAATTGATTAATACGAATATAAGCCATAACCATTTTTAATGACTATGGCAAAGCCTTTAATATAACATCCTGAATTATATGAAGAGGCAAAAATATTTGTAGCCGAATAATTAAATAGTTATTAACTTCTTCCGATACCTATTAATGTTCCATTTGAAGAAAGAATGTCATTCATGAATATAATGTTTGATAGTTATGTAAAATACTCTTCAGTATTAATATGTCAATAAACACATAGAATAGGAGGCGTTTTTTTGGCTTAAGATTTCAAAAATAAGCTAAAAATGCCTTAACATGCACCTGATTGGGCGCATAGAATGCAAAATTTATATGATTATGCTGAAGAGGAATATTATAAAAAAGAAGATATTGACACTAAGAAAATAACAGATAATATATTTATTAGATAAGAAATTATGGCGATAACAAAAGAAATGCAAGAGTCTAATTATGATAAATTACTAATTTACCACAATACAAAATTACAAATATAATGGGATTACAAAATGTCTTTTTATTTAACTAATTCTTATTTAAAAAGCGGGTTATTAAAGTTTTTGGGATATTAAAAAGTTTTGGATATTGATTTGGATAATTATACTGATAAAGATACTAATTAAAAATATTTTAAAGAGAATGAAGATTTGATTGTTAGATAATGTCAACTTTGTGTTGCAGATTACCATAAACTTAATTGGAAGGAACTTACATAACTTAATTTGAGATTTGATGTATTGGTTGATGATATAAATGTTTAGGATTTAAAAATTGAAAATATTAAACAGAGTGTTAAAAATTTAAAACCTGAAGATTTTTAAGATTTTAATGTAGAAAATATTAAAAAAAAAAAATCTTGAATATATATATTTGTGAATTTTATTTCGTTTGTTTATTTTATAAAAAATTTTTTAAATTGAAAGATTTATAATTTTGGAAAATAATAATATTTTATTGGCTTCTTATTTTTTTTAATTTAATGTATTTTAAAATGAAACTTTTCAAATTTTTTTTTTTTTTTAATATTAAAATTTAGTATTAAAGTATTAAATGATTTTAATTATAAAAATAAATAAAAAAGACATATGGAAACTATATAATTAGATTTGTTAAAAAAAATATACTATCACGTATAATATAATTAATTATATATTTATATTTTGAGTTAAAATTATTTAAATACTATTTTAATTATTTGTATTTTTAATTTATATAAGAAAAAATAAAATAAAAAAAAGAATTATATAAAAAATAAAAAAATCCAATCTTATAAAAATAAAAAATTATTTTTAATTCTTTCTAAAAATATATATAAAAATATAATAATATTAATTATATAAAATATTTGTATTAATAAAATATGACATTATATTTATAAATAAATTAATATAAAAAAAAATAAAAATAAAATCATAAAATTATTTATACAATTTAATAAAAATATTAATATAGTATTTTTAAAAATTTAAATATATAATTTTAATTAACATTTTTTGAGAAGTTTTTTTTATTTAAAATTAGAAAATACTTTAAAAATATGTAAAATTAATTTTTATTTTAAATACCTATACTTTTTTTATATTTATAGTTATTTTACAAATAGTATAAAATATATTACTAATAAAAATGTTTTATTATTCTTTTATTTATATTATTTAAACAGAGATTATATAATTTCACTTCTAATCCTACCTTTAAATATAAAAATATTTTTTAATTAAAATAATAAATATAGTTATTTTCATTTAGAATAAAAAAAGATAAAAATTTTTTTTATAATATTTTAACGAAAATTATTATTATATATAAAAGTTTATAATAATATAATTTAAATATTAAAAAATAAAAAAATTATAAGTAAATAAATATAAATTTTAATTTTATATTATTAGTATAAAGCTTTTTGTAACAAAGCTAATTATAAATTTATCAAAAAATAAACGAATATTAATATTAATTTTTTTTTATTAAAATATTATTGAACATATATATTATAAAGAAAACTCAAAAAAAAGTAAAAAAATTAGTAAATATTATTATTTTAAAATTTATAAATAAATTATAATTTATATAGTTTATATTTTTGATAATTAAAATCAATAAGTTTAAAATAAAAAAATTATTAAACTTAATAAAAAAAAATATATTAAATAAAAAAAAAAAATTATATATTTTAAATTTTATATTTTGTATTTTATATTTTAATTTTTATATTTTATTTTATATTATTTATTTTATATTTTTTATAATATCTTATATTTTATATTTATAATTATTACTATATTTTATGTGTTTTTATTCTTCTAAATATTAAATATTTTAAAATTTCTAGTTTTTATCAATTATATTTATTATCTAAAAAATATTATTTAAATAAATTATACCATAAAATATCTATATTTAAATAATTTATATGGTGTTATAATAATTGAATTTTTATTTATATTTTAATTATATTTATATAATTTTGTATAATTTTAATATTTGTATTTGTATTTTAAATTTATTAATATATTTATAAAATTTATAATAAATTTTTAATTTATAATTATTTTTAATCTAAATTTAATTCATATTTAATTGATAATTCAATTTTTTATTTTATAATTTTAAAAATTTTTTTAATTATTAATTAAATTTTTATATGAAAGTTTTTATTAATGTTAATTTACTTTTATTACTATTTATTTTTAATTTTCATTAATTAAATTAAATAATTTACTTTTTTTATTTTTTCAATTCTTTATACATTTTATTATTTTAAGTAAGATTTGATATTTTATATTTAGAAAAATTATATTAATAAATTTAATAATTTTATATTAAATTTAAAAAATACTTTTTTTAATTTAATTAATTATTATTAACACAAAATAAAAAGATTCTAAATTTTAATGATATTTTTATTAATTTGATAAAAAAAATTATATTATATGAATAATAGATTTTTCTATCGTATTGTAAAATAAAGTATTTTTTTCAAAAATCAATTTAATTTTAATCTTTATTTCTAAATTATATATTTAATGTAAAAAGTTGTGTTATATATAAATTAATATAATGAATAGCTATAAAAAATCTAGAGAAGATTCGATTTTATCAATAGAATAATAAAAAGAAAATCCCAGCATAATTGATTTCCCAATAAAATTATGGCACAAACTAACTTTCTGTATTTTCGGAATAGCTTCAATGGCTGGTTAAAATACAATGCTTTCTACTTTAGATTTTTACAGATCTAGATATTAAAAAGATAAATTTGTGGATGTTTCTTTTTATTTTGTGGTTCCTGTTATGCTTTCGACATTTTTATCAGGTCCTTTTTGTCCTTATTTTGCAGAAAAATTTTCTTTAAATGTAAGAATTTCATTATCTTTTTTAATGGTTGGATTAACTCTTACATTAAATGTAATTATAGGCATATTTTATAATACTTGGGGAGGATTTAGTTTAACTCTTTTTATTTTTTTTATTTGCGGGTTTGTTGATAATGTAAATTCTAATTCTTTAATTATTTTAGGTTAGTAATGTTCTTTATAAATTACAAGTATTTTTTGGACTTTTACTGCTGTTTCAGGAATTTCAATGAATTGTTTAAGGCTTATAGCAATTTCAATTTTCGGAAAAAGCGAAAACTCAGAAAATTATAGTGCCGTATTGTTTGTTTCGGTTGTTGGATTTGTATATTTGATTTCTTCTATATTGTAGATTATATTTACAAATAGTTAATATTATTAAGGGCAATTAGAATTATTGTAATTTTAAGAAGAATAGAAATTGTATAATAATAATGAATTTACAGATTAAAATAGTGATAAAAAATATAAATATAAAGGATTTAGGGAATATATATAGGGTTTTAAGCAGGCTTATAGATATGCGAAAGTAGAAAGTATATTTATGTGGATTTTATATTGTTAGACTTATATATTATATCCAGGAGTGTGTATTTTTTAAAAGGAAAACATTAGTGTAATTCCAAAATAATATGCAGAAGTTTTTATGATATTATTATATAATATAGGAGATATGATAGGAAAATCATTAGGAGGTATTGAAAAATTAATAAAAAAATAAGTTATATATGGAAATATAATTATTAGACTATCATTTTTTCCATTTTTTATTTTAATTGCAAAAGGGTATTAAAGTTTATAAAACGATTTTATTAGCTTTTTTGGAATTTTAATTTTTGGTATTAGTAATGGGTATGGAACAAGTAGTTTAATGATAATAGGTCCAAGATATACTGAAGATAATTAAATAAAAGATTTAATTAATTATTTAATATTTTTTATGCTTACTTTTGGAAATTCGATTGGGTCAATTATATCTATTGGCTTAAGTTGAATTTTATAAAGTTTAAGTATATTATATTATTATATATATTAAAAAATATAAAAACTAAATAAATATATATATATAAAATATAAATATATAAATATTATTTTAATTTTAAAATATATATATATATATATGTATATTTATATATTTTTATATATATATATTTTTATGATTTTATTTAAATTATATTTTTTTATATATTTTTTATCACCTTCTATATTTATTTCTTTTAAAATTAAAATGCAATGTTAAAGCTTCCCTAGCGAAAAAACATTTAAATCCTTTTTTATCTGAATAATCCCACTCTCTATTTACTATTTTAAATGCAATATCCTTTTATAATTAAAATTAATAATAAAAATATATTTTTTTAAATATAATCAAATTAATAAATATATTAATAAAAAATACTTCATAAGGTGGTCCTGCAGTAAATTTAATAATACAATAAGCAGGATCTTCTGCTACTTCTAGAGAATATTCTGGCGTTTTATCTTTTTCTATAAGTTCTGGATAAAAAATATTAAATTTATACCCTTAAATATATTTAGGAGGTGTATTATCTGTATCAAAATGCATTTAATTATATTTGTTCCAATCGAATCCCCATTTAACTCTATTAAAAAATTTTGGTTTTTTTGATTTACATTAATCTTGCCAATCATAATTATTTTAAACTTAAAATTATTCATCAAAAGCTTCTTCTCCTTCTTCCATTGGTTTTTTTTTTTCAATTTCTAATAGTTTTTATGTAACTTGGTCCACTTCTTCTTTTTCAGTTTATTTTTCAATTACAAAATGAGAGTTTTTTACTTTTTTACTTTCGAGGGCATTTAGGGCTTTCTTATAAATTTTATTGAAAAATATTTCACGAATATCTTCTATTTTTTCGATTTAAATAGCTAATTTTTCCCTTTAATCACCAAAAGGAATTAGAATTGGAGAACAAGCGTGTTCGGGTAATATTACTACTTCATTTTCTTATGGTTTAAGTTCCTTAAATGCATTTTTAGAGTCACTATGGGATTATTCAGGTGAGAAAGAAGTTGTTTATGAAAAAAATTAATTATATAAGGCTTAAAATATTAAAGAGGCTTTATATAAAAGGAGTCTATCTTAAACATTTTACCAATAAAGTTAATCTGTTTTATCTAGAGAAGGATTTTTTAGTGTAGAGTTAATAGTTTTTTCTAATTCAGAAAGTTCTGGGAGTTTTTTATTTATAAAAATGGATTAAATTTCGTTTTAGAATTCTTCGAATTGTTTATGTTTTTCTTCCAAAAAAAAATAAGTTACATGCTACATATTAACCCAGAATTAATTTAAATTTTCTAGTTCGTTTTCGGCTGGAAAATCTTCCTCAAGCTAACAGTTTTTGGATAATTCATGAAGCTTCTGTAAAATAGTAGTCTCTTAGATTTTTATTTGAGATATAAGATCCATCATTAAGGGTTCTAAATGTGGATTAAAAGCTATTTTTTATTTATATATGTAATATATTTTAGATATTTTATCAACGAATTCTTCCTTGCCTTATGTTATTCTTACTAAAGCCCTTATTTTGGATTGAAATTTATGAAAAGATTCCTCTTTTTGCTTCCATTGCATATATGTTTCATATTCACGTTCTTTTATTTAGTTTTAGCGTTCTTCTTCTAATCTTTATTTATCTTATTACCTTTAGAGACGGTTTTGTTTAACTTTTTGGATGTCTTAAAATATTTCAGATTCGGTTTTAAGGTTTTAAGTTTTTTATTTAGATTTTCCCCAAAGGATTGTCTCATTAATGTTTCGGTCACCAAAAGGATTTTCTTCGTTAGTATAACCGAGTTCTTTTTAAATTATTTTTTATCGAATTTTGTAAGTTAATGATAACTCTTCAGCCTGCTTTATATCATTGGAATGAGAACGGGAACGAGATCGGGATTTATTGTGTCTTTTTTTAGACATTATATTGTATTTGTTTAATTTAATTTTATTATATAATATCTAATAAAAAATTTATATAAATTTTACAATATATATATATATATATATATATATATATATATATATATATATATATTTTTTTTCAATTTTTTTGTTTTTTTATAGCTATTAATTTTTTTATTTATCTTGAGAGTATAGATAATTAGTTTTCGAAATTTTCTTTTCTATAAATGATGAAAAAATAATATATAAATATATATATAATTATATAATATATATATATATATATATATATATATATATATATATATTACTTTTCTTTCATTACCAATGTATCAAATATTCTTCTATGTATAATTTTAAGATATTCTTAATGTTTTTATGCATGTTTTTATTTCAAATTTATTAAAAGAGCTTCAATATCTATTTCTTAATTTTTATCTTAAGATTAATTTTGATTTTATTTTTTTGCAATTTCTTCGTCTATTATATTTTTAATTCTTCCTAAATAAGAAATATTATTTTTTGGAATTTTATTTATACGAGGTGTTTTTTTTATAAATTATGGTACTTTTTTTATATTTTTATCTATAAAGTTTAGTTAATTATGTATTATAACTGGTGATTTTTATTTTATTTTAGACATTGTTTCTTTTCTTTTAAATTACCTATTAATATTAAATTACTTTATTTATTCATTTTAGGATTTCGATTAATTATAATTTAAATTTAATTTCGTATCTTTTAATTTACCAAATGTTAAATATTGATATTTATATCCATGTCCGCCTTTAAATATTTAATATTCGCCACTTAAATTTGCAATCTTATTATATTTAATTTTTTTTTTAAAAAAAAAATACTATTCTTGTTGTGTTTTTATTTATAAATGTAGATGCTGTTGGAGGTAAATTTGGTGGATATTTTGATTTGTATAAACCATTTTATTATTATTTTAAATTTACAGAATTTAATATTTTGTATATACATTCACTTTCATTATCGTTAATCATTTAAAGAATATATTAAATTTTATATTTAATAAATTTTATATAATTAATTTTATTTTTATTATATACTTTTTCATATATTTATTTATTAAAATTTAAAAAAAAAAAATTCATTATTATATATTTTCTAAATTAATAGTATGTATTTGTTTTTATATATTTAAAACAATAAAAGTTTTAATAAATAATTATAAACATAAATTGATTTTTTATTAAAAAACATGTAATTAGATTTAAAAATTTAAGCTGTTTTGTTTTACAGCTTTAACAAAAATCCTTAAAAAATAATAAATATAACAAAAAAGAAATGTATATAAAGAATTAATACTCCATCCTGATAACGAGCATTTAATTTATACTTTAGGTTTCACAATAATAGTTCGTCAAGTAGTTTCAAGAACCTAATCTTTTTTAATAGGACACGATAATTTAATTTAAGGGATAACAATATCTAAATCAGGAAATTAAATAGATTAAGGCAAAAAGAAATATATGGGATTTTAAGCAGTTGTAATAATATGGAATTTTAAATCTCTTAGTATAATACATAAATTGAAATTACATAAAGGTTTTTTAAAATATATAAATAAAAATATATAGATATAAATAAAATATAAATATATATATATAAATAGGAACATATCAAAATTTAAATTAATATATATTAAAAAAAATATCTATATATTAATATATAATATAATATTTTTTTATTAAATTTATTTATATAAATTTATATTTAATATAAAAATTTAAAAAAATATATATTAATATTTATATAAATATATACAATATATATATATATATATATATATATATATATATATATATATATCAATTTATATATTTTATATAATTTATTTATTTATTTATAGTGAATATTCGCATTAACAATATTACCAAATGGATATATATTAGTATGCGTAGGATATGTGACATTAGCTAAACTTTCAATTTAATAAATTATTATTCTTATTTAAGCGAATTTTTAGGAAGTATTACTTCTTTATCTTTTACATTAGATTACACACATTTTTTATTTGCGGAAGTGTTTATTCGAACATTTATTGAGTGAATTTATACAAATTAAGCCCTGAATTAAGAAATACATGCAATTATGATTAAATAAACTACAATGCTTTTCTTCTTAAATATTCTGATGTATTCGCTACTTGTTCTTAGACTGTTATTATAATTTGCTATTTTTAAAATAGATAATAATTATTTAGAATTTAGTGCCTAATTTTGAATTTCATTGTGTAGCGTTTATGTAAGATGGATAATCTATGATATCAGGTTGTAATGATGGATAAATAAGGTCGTTTTTGCCTTAATCTGTGAAATTAATGTATGTTATTTTAGATGCACATATACATGGAGTTACCGTTTTGTGTCCTTCTAGTGATTGCTAGAGAATTATTTCGTGAGGAAACGAAGGATAAGTCAGAGTTTGAAATATTGGAAAATAAACATAATCCATGGAGGCTTCTATGAAAGAACATAGGGGAATAGTTTGTTCAATTTAAATTAAAAAAAATAATGAATAAGCCGTTTCTGCAAGTGCAGATGGATCATGCATTATTTGGGATTTAGAAAGCTTTACTAGAGTTATGTGTTTGTTTGAATCGACTCTTTTTAAATAAGTCGTTTATCATCCAGAAGAGTCATAACTATTAACTACAGGTTCAAATAAGATAATTAGTTATTGGGTAATTTTCGATGAGTAAGCTATTAGAATGCTTGATGGGTCAGACGAAGGAGAAATTAATGCTCTTGCGATTACTAAGTAATTATTTTTTGTTAATTAATATTATTATTTTTTATATGTGATTTTTAGGAAAGGCAATTATTTTGTTTCAGGAGGAGAAAATAAAGTTGTTAAGTTATGGGGATATGATGAAGGGATTAATTATTATATTGGAATCTGATATTCCGGTGCTAATACAAGAGTATTTTTTTATTATTATTTTTATTTATTAGTTTGTTTTATTTTTTATATAAAGTTGTAAATTAGTTCTGATTAAAAAAAATTGATTTCTGTAGGAGCTGAATGTTCTATATTTATTTGTAAAATGCCAATAGATATCGTTTAGACAAGGGCCGATAATGAATTAACTACTATTTATAAAGAAAAAAATAGTGATTAAGGAAATTATTTAAAGTAACGTTTTGAAGTTTCTTCAAATAGAAATTGATTTTTTATATTATTTTTATTTATTATAATTTTTATTTTTCAAAATAGTAAAATAAAATAAAATTATTATTAATATATCTTTTTTTATTTAAAAAAAATAAAATTAAAAAAAAGATATAAATAATTTTTTATTTTTGTTAAAAAAAAAAATGCTAAATTTTATTGTCAATTTACATAAAATAAACAAATTTAATTTCGCATTTATAGCAAAATAGGCAAAATTTGCACGAAAAACGGAAAAACTTTTTATTGAAAAATAATATATTTTAACTGATTTAAATAGAGTCATATATAAAAAAATGTTTCAGCAACATTAATAATTTTCGAATATTTAAAATTTATTATCATAAGAAAATACAGTATATAATTTAGATAATCCTTAAAAACGAAAACATTTAATTTATTTATAAGTATTAAATGATTAATTCGAAAAATTTTAAAATACAATAATATAATTATAAGATTTGAAGGAAATATTAACAGATCCTAAATAAGATTCAGAAATGATTGCATTCGCAAATGAAGAAATATAAAATTAACAAACTATACTTGATGAAATTTAAGAAGAATGTATTCGTTTATTAATTCCCAAAGGAAAATTTGATGATTCAACAGAAATTCATTTAGAAATAAGACCAGGAACAGGAGGAAGCGAAAGTTCACTTTTTGCAGAAGAATTGTTTAAAATGTACTAAAACTTCTGTGCAATATCAGGATACTAATGTAAAACAGAGTCATTTTAAACAGATATGTCAATAAATAAAGGATGTAAACTAGGAATTTTAAAAATTGAAGGAGAAGAAATTTATAAAAGACTTTTAAATGAATCTGGTGTACACAAGTAAATAATATATATATATATATATATATATATATTATATATATATATATATATATTTATATTTTTTTTAAAATTAAAATATAGAGTTATTAGAATACCTGAAACTGAATCAAAAGGTAGACTTCATTCAAGTACTGTTTCTGTTGTGGTTATGCCTATAGCTCCTTTTGATTTTAAAGTAGATGAGAAATAATTAAAATTTGAATATATGAGGAGTTAAGGTGCAGGTGGATAACATGTAAATAAAGTTGAATCGGCATGTAGGTTTTATTAATATAAAAAAAATATTTTCATATATATATTATTACTTTTTATAATGATTTTTTTTATTTTATTTTTTAAAATATATCAATAATATATAAGCTAAAATTTATATTTCTTTTATGCATATATAAATAAATTACATCAAAAAAAACGTATAAAATTATTAATACAAATTTTATTTATATATATTTTAAACTAATTATTAATTTATTATGTTTTTTTTTTTTTTAAAGGGTGACACATATAGCTACTGGTGTTTCTGTTCTTTGTTAAGATGAAAGATATTAGGATAGAAATAAAGCTAGAGCGTTGAAACTTCTTTATGATAAACTTTATTTTTTAGAGGTGGAGAAATATAATGAAGAATAAAGCTTTAGGAGAAAAAGTTAAATGGGAGGAGGAGATAGAAGTGACAAAATTAGAACTTATAATTTTCCTTAAGATAGAATTACTGATCATAGAAGTAATTTAACTGTTTTTGGTATCGAGAAAATGATGGAAGGATAATTTTTAGATTAGTTTATTGATTAATATTAAGAAAAAGTGTAAAATGAAATGTTGGTTTAAATGATTAAATAATTAGAAATTGAAAAAGATGATTCTTGATATTTTTTATTTTATTTTTTTATATTTGTTTTATTTTTATCGAGAAATTTAATTTGAATTTTTAATTTATATATGTATATATATATATAGAGTATAAATTATAAAATATAGACTTTTTTCTCATATTAAAAATATAGACTATATTTAATTTTAACTATTTTTTATATATATATATATATATAAAAAAAAAATGTCATATTATTTAAAAGATTATAATATATATGATACTAATATAAAACAAATATCTGATAATTAAGATATCTATAAATTACAATCACCTACAAGTATAAATATAAATATAATGTTATTTTTTTTTATTAAAATATTAATTATAAAAAAAAAGATTCTCCCAAAAAAAAAATTGATATATAAAATTATTTTAAAGAATAGTTTGAAACGCCTAAATATGATAAAGATAAATAACTAAAAGTCGTTTCTTAGCCTTAATTAAATTCTATAAAAAAGGAAGATTTTGATAAAAACAAAGAAATTATCCATAAATTAGCTGAAAAATATTCATAAAATAAATACTGGAGCCAAATATAGATGTTAAACCCAAGTGATAAAGCTTTGAAAGTTTTAAGAGATTATGATCATAATTTAAAATTTAATTTGTAATCGAAAAATTAATAGAAATTATTACATAAGCCGACACAAAGTTTAGACTTTTTTTAAAAATTTACTGAATAAAATATAAAAATGAAGTAAAATAATTTATTTATGACATAGAATGATTAAAACGAGGAAACAAATAAATAAATAAGTGAATTATTTCCTAAAAAATTAAATATGAAAAAAAATTCAGAAATTATAAATAAATATGGAATTTTAAAAAATAAATACATAATATACAGCCAACCGAATGATACAAACGATGGGAAAATTCAAAAAAGTGTATCTTAGTATGAATAGTGTGATTTTTTGGATAATAATCCGAATAGAATTTAAGAAATAATTGAATAGATTAAAAAAAAAAAGAAGAACAGAAAAAAGATTTGGAAGCTTTAGGAAAAAATTTCGATTATTTTTAGAGTTTTTAAAATTAAGAAATACAAATATAAGATAGTCCTATATTGAAGTAGAAAAAAGCACTTTTTATAAATTAGAAAATTGATTATAGATAATAAAATCATTATAAAATGAAATAAAATTGGAATAACAAAGATTCATTTATTTCTAAAATTAAACATGTTACCTTTTCAAATAAAAATCAAATAAATATTAATTAAAATATAGATATAATAGATAAATATTATTAGGACGATTAAAAAAATTAATAAGTAAATATTATTTAAAACGAAGAAATTATTAATAAAAGCAAAGATCTTTTTTCTGAAAATAGTGGAGTTTATTTTAATAGAGATAAAGGGGTTACTTTTTCTAAACAAAATATAGAAGATTTTGACTAAAATAATATTATATAGACCCCCTGATATTTCTAGATTTATTAATAGTAATATTTAAGAAAAGGAAAAAATAATTTTGTGATGAAAATAAAATTAAAATGGATATATAAATTTATAAATATTTTTTGCTATAAATATAAACATATTTGATATTAAAATTAAAATTTAAATAATTTTTTTTGAACAAAAAAAAAAAAAAAAAAAAAAAATATTTTTTTTTTTTTTTTTTTATAAAAAATAACAAATAATAATTTCTTTTTATTAAAAAATAAAAAAATCACTCTTTTGGTTTTTTTTTCATTCTAAGTTAATTAGAGTGTCCGCATTTTCTTTTTCTACAATTAGTAGCTTTAGGAGGTAATCTGGCATAGCAATCTCTGCAAACTTTTTTTTCGCAGTTATATTTCTTTGCCAAGGCAGCAATGGTAGGCTCCATAGCACCTCCTCTTAATCTCAAAACTAAATGGAGAGTGGATTCTTTTTAAATATTGTAATCTGAAAGAGTTCTGCCATCTTCCAATTATTTTCCGGCAAATATAAGTCTTTATTAATCTGGAGGAATTCCTTCTTTGTCTTAAATTTTGGCTTTAACATTTTCAATTGAATCGGATGCCTCAACATCTAAAGTGATTGTTTTACCTGTTAATGTTTTGACGAAAATTTACATTTTTTTTAAATTTTTTTTTTTTATTATTTTTTTGTTTTTTGTTTTTTGTTTTATTTTTATTTCTTTATTAATTTAACTTTTTATTTTTTTACTTTTATTTAAGATATATAAAGTAATATATTATAATATTTATATAATTTTAAAAAATATTGATTTTAAGTAGTTTACTATATATATAAAATAAAAAAATCTGTTTATTTTTATTTAAATAAAAATGTAAGAAAAAAATAAAACAAAATATAAATTACCATTATTAGCTTTAACAGGTCTTAAAACAGACACAAAATTTTAATAAATAAAAAATTAATTATTACAAGATAAAACATTTAATTTAGAAATTAAAGAATTTGAAAGCGAAACAGATTATTACATAAATATTTAAAAATTGAAAAGATTAAACTAAACTTTTTTATAATAATATAAAATATAAAAATAAACAAATAAAAATAATAATAAAAATAAAAGCAATAATAATAATAATAATAATAATAATAATAATAATATAAATTTATATAAACATTCTTTTTTTTTTGTTTTAAATGAAAACTCTTCTTTTTTTTCAATAAATTAATATAATTAAATACAAAATTAATAGTCTGCCGAAAAATTAAAAAATTAGTAAAAATAATTAACAATTTTTAAACTACCACCTGTATTATATGAAAAATAATTCGATGTTAAATACATATATATGTAATTCTCAGCTAAAGGACCTTTATTTTCTTATAATGATGGTAAATATTTCCATATAAAAATTGAATTATATCCAAAATTACTTCCTTTATCTTATGAAAACTTTTTGAAAATAATTAATGGGTATATTATTAATACAGGAGAGTATATATGTTATAAAGGTGAAAAAATGATTAGACACAAAAAAGATGCATTTTTTTAATTTGGTTTAAAAAATCCTTTTTTATCTTGTTTTGGAAGTTTTTTTTAAGATGAATGCTTTTCAATATTACATAACAAACCAGGAGTAGTCGGATGGTGTAATTAGGGAGTACCGCATACTAATGGGAATTAATTTTATATTAGTTTGGGACAAATTAACGATTTTGATAAGAAAAATGTAGCTTTTGGAAGGGTTGTTGAGGGTTTTAAGCATTTATAAAAAATAAATAAAACACTAAAGGAATTTTATTTAGATATAAAAATAGAAAATTGTGGCGAAAATAATTTTTCTGAGGATATTAATGGGGATCATGATATATTTAAAGGGCCTAAAAAATGTGAAAAAAAGACTATTTTTTACAATATAATTCATAAAGAAGGATAAAAACATAAAGAGTTAGCTGAGGGGGAGTATTTTGGTTTAATGATTAGTTTGGAGTAAATTTGTAAGAGGATAAAAGGGTTAATTTAGGGCTATTTTTTGAGAAAAAAAAGGTGTTTTTTAGATCTAAAGAAAGACATAGAAAGCTGTTTTGGTAATTTTTTGTATAGGAACGTAGCTTTAATTTATAATATTGAAAAAGACGAAGTTTTAAGAATTTAATAAGGAAAATTTATACTTGCTTTTGTAGGTTTAGATGTTTAAAAAGAAGAAGATTTATCTAATTGTGGGTCTTTTTTTATTATTTATAGAAAAACGTCGACTTCATTTAAAAAAAGTATGAAAGAAGATGTACTTTAGCCTAAAGAAAATATTTTTGCGGCTGGTTATTTCGTTTTTGGGTTAAATACAGGGTTCGTATTTTATTCTGGGTTTAAATTAAATTGTTTTTATTATGATGAGGAATGCTAGGAGTTTTTAATTAGTCATGAAAATATTAAATCACCGAAATTTGGAGGTCTGGTAGTTTTTAATGGATTTTAGGGAGATCAAAATATTAATAAATTTATTTTAAATAAAAAAAAGAAAAATAATTATAAAGGATTGTATACTATATATATATATATATATATATATATATAATATTATTAATATACAAATAGGTATTTTTCTAGTAGAATTTATAATTTTCATTAAGTTTTATTTTTTGGAGGAATAGTTATTTATCCAAATAAAGAAATTAATATTTTCGAAGCGATTGCTTTTAGCTTTCTTATTGAAAAAAGTTGGAACAGATATAGTTCAGGGTTTGATAGTTAAATTTTAAATTAAAAACCTTAGGGATATTGTTAGAAAGTTCAATTACTTTATTTAGGTTATCATGAGGATGTTTAAGAATTAGATACTTTTTTTTTATCTATTAAAAGAAAAAGTGTATATTTGGAAAATAATTCTTTCATAAAATTAAAATCTAAAACTACATTAGCATATATAGATTGAAAAATTTACATATATATATATATATTTAATATAATTTTCTATATGTAATTTTCTTTTTTTTTTAAAAAAAAAAATTAAAAATATTTATATATTTTTATTGTACAATTTTTTTTATATTTTTTCATTCAAAATCTATTGCGTCAATAACAAAATTTGCAGTATCAATCAAAGCTAAAGGGAAAAGAAGTTAAATTTCAATATATAGGTCAAGAGAAATTCTTAGGAAAACATTGTTGTTCCATCCGTATGAGTGTATAAATAAAAACTGAATTATTTTATAAGAATGGACATATCCAAGTATTGTGAAAATAAAACTGAAAATTAAAATAAAATAAAAATCTTTTAAATGAAAAAGCATAAGGGTAGGACTTAAAACTAAATAAAAATAAGTTAAAAATTTGCAAGTTTCTTTAAATATAATTTAATAGCAATATCGATCAAAATATAAAGTAAAAAAACTAAATAAACTAATACTAAATATCCAATAACTTAAGTGTATATCATTCGGTAAAAAATTTAATATAAAATATATCAAATAAGCTTCGAAAAATATAAATATTAGAAAATTAATATTATTATAGTTATATTTATCTCTTATATAAGTCGCTTTTTTATATAACTACATTTTTGTATTATTAATCCGAACATAAATATGAATATATGCCAATATTCTCTTTAAAATTCCCATAGTTATGGTGTACAATGGATAAATATTTAAAATAGAATTAATGAAAATATTTTTTATAGAGATAATATATAAAATATTGTTGAATATTTTTTTATGCTTTATTAATTGCTTATTGTCGTTTAAAAAAATGCTTCATCCATTTAAGAAATATTTCTTTTAGTATTATTTTTATATTTATATATTTATTTTTTATTTCAAAATAAATAAAAAAATAATAAATATTTATCCTCTTATTTATTGTTTGATTTAAATATATAAATTTATTAAAAAAAAAATTTAAATTTTTATTTGTTTTATTTAATTTTTAATGTTTGTTGATTTTATAGAAATATTGTAAATTAATTTAAATTATTATAATAAATATAAATAATAAAATGAAAAGATAAAAATAAAAGAAAAGGAAATTTATAATATTTTTATAAATATACTAAAATAATATTATTTATTATATATTTATATTTGTTTATAATAATAAAATTATCATATTATTTTAGATTATGTATGAAATTCCATTTTTTTAATAAATATTTGAATTCTATAAAATTTTATTTAAATAATTAATAATTTAAATAATTAATAAATTAAATAATATGATGATATTTGTATATTTTAAAAAATATCTTTAATTTTATATTATTTTGAATTTATATTTTATTTTTTTTAAAAATACTATTTAAAAATCAAATTTATATAATCAAATAAATAATAAACTAAATAATAAAAAATTCTTAATTAAACAATTTATATATAAAATTTGAAATATGGTATTTAGTAATTTTTATGCTAAACTTAAAGAATACTATGAATTTTCTTTATGTTTTTCTATCCATAAATTCTCTCGACCATATTTACTATCTAAAATATTATTATATATAAAGTTTTTTTGGCATATTTAATTAACACTAAATAAAAGTATTCTAGAAGAAATTTAAAAAATAGATATTGAAATATAATTTATAAATAAATTGAGTATTTTAACATATATAGAAATAAAAAAAGGATTTTTTTTTTTTTCATTCATAATAAATATAATTATAATAGTATTACTTATGTATAATTTTATTAGGCATTATTAGTTATTTGGTACACAGGATTAATAAAAAATTTAATAAAAAACATATTTATTAAGTTTTTTGGTATAAATTTATAATTATGTATTTTATATTCCTTTTATTTATTATTCTATACAATTTTATGATATAATTTTCATTGCATAAGTAAACACAATATTGATTATTATTTTAAGTAATATTTTTATTATATTTTTTAAAATTATATAAATATATTAATTTAATTTTTTTATTTTTTTCAGGCGTATTTTTTACATTACATGATTAAGATTTTAGTATTAAAAATAAAGACTATTTGGGAAAAAGAAATTCTCATTTTAAAAATATTATTATTTTAGTAATAGAAATTATTCATATTTTTGTTTTTGTATATTTTTAGTAAAGTTAAATAGTGATTTATTTTAGTTTGATTACTAGTTTTTTAAATTTATATGAAGTTTTAAAAAATAAAAAATACAAAAGCGCTTGTATAAATAAAATTAGTTTATATTTAAATTTGATATTGCTTTATTTTGCTATTATGTTTATAATAAGTTGCATGGCAAAATTTTAATATTCTTTTTTTGTTTGCTTATTTTGTGTAATTCCTGCTATTTATGAAATATCAAGTTAAGTTAATAATTTTTAATATTAAAATATAGAAAAAATATATGAAAACATAATGGATACTGAAAAACAAGAAATAGACTTTGGTATTAGAATTATCTTAAATAATTTTAGTTTAGAATTTGAAGATTATAAAAGAAACTCCTTGTCAATTTTATTAGAAAAAATATCAACAAATCATATAATAGAATGTAAAGAATATCCTAATTGTTTTTGTAATAAGAAAGTATGTAAAAATATATTTTATAAAAAATTATTAAATATATAATACATGTATTTATGTATATATATAAATTTCAATATATTTATATATATACTAATATTTATATTTATATTTATATTTATATTTATATTTATATTTTTAAATTTTATTATTTTTTATATAAATTTATATAATAATTATTTTTATAAATTTTTTTTTTTTTAATGCATTTATTTTTAAGTTATTATTTATAAAATAGGATGAAAATTAATCTGAAATATATAAAATTAATATAATTTCAAGTGAAATAAGAATGAAATAATTAATTAATTTTATAGACAATTTATATGAGATATATTTATTTTAAATATATTATAAAAACTAATAATATGATATGAAAATAATATGTAGTTATATATATTTTTAATTAGAAATATAACAGAATGAATTATTATTTTATACTAATTATATTAATATAATAAAAAATATTAACTTTTCATTAAGAGAGAGAAGTATTTTATATGAAATATTTTTTAAAGGAAAAGATACATTTGCTTTTAAAAACAAAGATAGCATTTAAAATTTTTACGAAGTTTTTATTTTTGATGATAAAATGAATGAATTTTAAATATAATTTCTATAATGTCTTGAAAAAAAAGAGCTTTTATTAAAAAGTTTATATTAAGATTTTATTAATTTGAACGATTTAAAAGAAAATGCGACTTCTTTATTATAATGTATTATTAAAATTTAGAAAAGTATCATTTTTTTGAACTAAATGAATTCAAAAAGTCCCAGATTGAAATATTTTATTGATAATTTTATAATTCTTTTAGGTTTTGGAGTTTCTTATAATAATTTGCTTATAAAAAATTAACAGAAAAAAAACAAAGTGTATACTTCAAATGATATTTTTGATAAAGAAAATTGCATTTTATTTATTTCTTTAATTGGAAAACTTGGCATAGTAAAAAAAGTCTAGAATAAACTCGAAAGTATGTTCCAAATATAAAATAAAGATCTCATTAATAAAAATATAAGTATGTTAATGCCCTCTTTAATAGGCGAAGTACATGATAAAATATTAAAAAATTACCTCAAAGTAAATAAATATTAAGAAAGTTTAGATAATAATTCCTTGTCTTTATTATTAGCTAAGAATAATTCGGGTTTTTTAATTCCAGTGTAGTTGAGGTTTAAAAATTAAATTTTGGGTTTTGAAGATTGTGGACTTATAGGAATAGTAAAAGAAGTTAAAAATTAATTTAATTATTTTCTAACTTCTTGTATTAGCTTTTAGGTTTAAGGGGTTACTTAAGGACTTTTTTAAGCACTTTTAAAATAGTTTGTGGAGTTAAAGGACATTAAGAAGATTTTCTTGAATAAAATTTTTCCTCTATTACATTATTTTGAGAAAATGTGGGCAAAATAAGCAAGTAATGAAGGAGAAATACATATGGAAATGATAAAAAGTGTAGCTTTTTTACCAAAAAATAATAGCAATTTGAAATAGGCGAAGAGTTTTTTATTTCAGAAAATGGGAATTTAGTAAATTTAGAAGGAGATTAATAATTATTCTATTGATTTATTAGAAATATATAGTGTTTAATATAAATTTTATTTAAAAAAAAATAAGTATATATAATATAATATAATTGAGATTTAAAACATAAAGAGAATTTAGAATTTTTAATAATAAATATAATATCTAAAAAAATTTTCTAAATAATTAAAATTACTTTTAAATGTAAATTTTGATATAGAAAATGATATAAAACTTCTTCAATAATTAAATGAAATAAAAAATTTATAAGAAAAATAGTCGAATTAATAAAAAAGTGAAAATTTATTATATTCGATAAATGATTATAAGTAATTTTAAGAAATTATATATGAAGAAAAATATCAGGATAAAAATAAAGAAGATAATTAGTAAAAAAAAGTATAATAATAAAATAATGAAAAATAAAAGAAATAGATATAGAAAAAAAAAAAAAATTCTTAATAGAATAATAAAATTCCTGAAGTAATATAAAATGAATTATTATTGCCGTAAAAAATTTAGAGATAAAAAACAAGTTCATAAAAACATATTGTTATTAATATTAATAATAATAATAATAGTATTAATAATAATAATAATAATAATAATAAAATAAATATGAGCAATATTTTTAATAATAGTAAAAGCATCACTAATGAAAATTTAAGCTATAGTAATATTGATTTACTTAATAAAATATAAACGATATAATATATAATTAATAATTATAATATTAAAAAAAGAAATCTATTGAATAATAAAATAAATAATAATTATATTAATTAAAAGAATAAGAAGAATAAAAAGAATAAGAATTTTTATTAAAATAAGATTTAAATTAAGAAATAAAACATGAATAAATTGAATAAATTAAAACAAGAGAATAATAATAATAATAATAATAATAATAATAATAATAATAATAATTTGATAATTATTAATTAGAAAATATTAACTATAATTTATAAAGTCCTATATAAAAATATTACGAAGATAATTAATTTCCTTAATTCAATGATGATGAATATTAATAATTAGCATTAAAAATTAAATAGAAATATACAGGACTTTTCTAAATACTTTCTTAAAAAATACATGAAATGAAATCTAAAAAAACAAGTTTAAAAAGTTATGTTCATTAAAGTACTGATAAAGCAATTTCATAATAAGATTTATAATCATCAATTTGCTTAGTTAATATATACCAGGAAAGTTAAAGTCGATATACCCGATTGAGTTAATATTATAATTCATTAAGATCATTTACTAATTTGAAGTAAATTTAGACTTAACCTCCTTAAAATACAAAATCTAAGTTAAAAAAAAAAAATCTATTAGATTAAGATGATCTTTCGAAATCAAAATATGATGATCATAATTCAAACTTAGATTACGGTTTTTTATACAAAAATGATGAAAAGATGTCTAGAATAATTGCTGCTAGTTCAATTCGGACATTTAATGAACAAAAATACGAGTAAAGAAATATTTTAATAAAAAAAGTTAAAGAAAAAAAAGCCAACTAATATTTAAAAATTTTAAACACTTTTGGTATTTTTGCCATATCCTGTATCCTAATTTTAACTTTAGTGCTATATTATTAGATTAAAACGACATTTTATGATACCAGGGTGAATATTTCTTACCTTCCATGGTCGAATTAATTTAAAATTAATTCAATTGCATTTATGGCTTCGCATGTAATGGTTAGAATAATCAAATATAATTTTTTTATGAATATGAATTAGATAAGGAGTTTTTAAAAAAAATATATGAGAGGTAAAAAATTTGTTTAGAGATATAATTTGATTTATTAAATAAGATGATAGTTACTGATTTTTCTAAAAGGAATTACTTTAAATACATTAATATGAATTATTTTAATGTTATTTTTAGTAAAGATTATAAGGTTTTAGATGAATAATAAAAATTAAACTTTTAAGGGAAAGAAAGTAATGTTTTTTCAATTGTTTAATATAATTAAATTTAAGCGATTTTTTAAAAAATTTTTATGATAAATTCAATAACTTATTACAAATTAAATACTTTATTTATTGATAATTATATTAATTTTAGTGCTAATATGTAAACTACTTAGAATTTAGTCGAAAAATAAATTTAGGATATGTTAAAAAATATAGAAGATTTCTCTTATTTGTTACTTATATTGGTTGTGGTGATATCCTTTTTATTTATTATGGTTGTTTTTCCTATGTATTCATCAGTTTAGAGTAAAAATTAATAAATTCTTAAACTTTTTGCTACAATTTAAAATAATCATTTGAAATCGATGATTGAACCTTTATAAATTTGTCTATATAATTAAGTATTTTATTCTAAAAAAAAAATTAAAAAAATGCATTACAATTTAATGCTTTAAAAAAAAGAAAAAATATTTCATAAACTAATTCTATACCAAAATTTAAAGGAATATTAGTAATATATGCAATTATTATTTATATTATTACAATTACTTAACCTATTGTCAATTATTTACTTATATAAAAATTTAATAATGAAATGAAAACTAATGTAGATTTAGTGTGTATAAATTATAATTAAATATATATATATATATATATATATATATATATATATAATTATATAAATTTTATATACATTTTATTATTTTATATTAATTTTGTTTTATAATAAATATATTTTATTCTATATATATAATAATTATAAAAAGCCTGTATTTATGATATAAAAAGTTTATTGACATCTAATATTTTTGTTAATTATTCTTATATTTTGAGTATATTAGACCCTGAAGAACATATATATTATTAAAAATATTATTTAAATAGAGTTTAATTACTAGTAGATTAATTTGATTAAAAATTAATAAGATTTTATTAGATTTTAGAAAATGTATATTCAGAAAATAGATATTAATAATACTTATATAATAATTTTTTTTTACAATTTTAAATGGAAATATGTGCGAAGCATTTTAAAACTATCCTGAATATATGGATTCTTTTATATAAGATATAGATTATGAATAGTGCATAAATACTGAAAACGGAACACTTTAATAAGGATTTTAAATTAGTTTAAAATAATATTTTTAATATTTTATTTAATTAAACGAAATATATAAAAATACAAAAGCTAATGATGCTTTTATATTATTAAATAATATTCTAAATTGGGATTTTTATTTTGATTTTAGAGAATTAGATAATTTTTATTAAATTTTATACTCTGCAGTTGATATTTTAAAAAATTTCATTTTATAAAATATAAATAATTATTTGGATTATATGAATTTGATATAAATTATTTTTTTAGTTTTTTAAATAATATTTTTATTATTTATTTTTCTATTTGGATGGAAAAAATTCTATGTTTTTATATAAAATGATATGTTTCTTGTAAAATCACTTCTTTAAGTTATATCAGTAGATTCTGTTATTGATAATCCTTATATGGTATCATATTTAAATAGATGATAATATTTATTTTTTACATTTTTAATTTACTCATATATTTTTTATTTTATTATTTTTATATTTATTTTTGTATGAATATTTTATGATTGAAATTTTTAATTAATTAAATATAAATAATAATAATAATATTTTTTTTTTTTTCTAATTTATATAATTATTTTAAATTTTCTATTTATAATTTATTTATATATTTGTATTTTTTTTATATATATATATTATTTTTTTTATCATAAAATAAATTTTATTCATATATATTTATATTATTATATAAATGTAAAACTAAATATCAATTCTATAAAACTTTAATTATCTTAAAATGTACTAGAGGATATTTTAAATTAAATATAATCCTATACAATAAAGAGAGACCAATTAAGGAAAAAATAAAATATAATATTTTAGAAGCAAAAAAAATATGTTCTTTTTCATTAACTAAAAGTATATGTGAATCAGAAAATTCAGATTTTTTTATAGTTTCTTATTCAGAATAAAATATTTTTTCATTATGGACATCAATGTTACTTGTTCTAAATTAGTTTTTAGTCTATTTCCATTATTATGATAATTATTCTTCTTAAATTATATTTAAAATGTTAAATTAAATTTAACAATGAGAAAAATTATTTAAAATAAAATCATAATTTTCAATAAAATTTGTCATTTTGTTAAATTTAAACTATGTTTCTCCAAAAAATAATTACTTAATTTAATTAAGGTAAATTTAATTAGTTAATTAACTTTTTTTAATTTCAAAAGAATTTAAAGAATAAATAATTTCTGGTTAAAATTATTTAAATTTATCTAATAAATCTTAAAATTATAATCCTGTTCTGATAGTATTTTTAATAAATTAAAATGTATTGCAAGAATAACATTCTATTAAATAAATAAAATAAAAAAAGGCTACAACTGGATAAGAATATATACCTTTATAACCTATATATATGAATAAGAAAAACATTTATATATATATTAAATATTATATATATATATATAAAATATATATATATATATATATATATATATATATATATATATATATATATATATATATATTTTTTTTTAATTATATGTTTATTTTATTTTATATTTTAAAATATATATTTTTTTTACAGTCTTATATTTATAATATCAAAAATACCCATAAAACAATTGAAAATAACATTGAATGATAAGATAAAGAATCATAAATTATTTTCTTTTTCTAAATTTAATGCTGTTTATAATTTTTTTCACAATTTACTTATTTTATTATTTTAGATTAATTATCTTAAGATATATTTATTTTTCTATTTAAGTAATTTATTTAGCTTGTTAATTCTTAAGGTTGATTATTTTATAATGTATTATTAGTAATTTATTATTTATGAATCTCTATTTCAATCATTTTTTTTAAAAAAAAAAATTAATATTTTTATACTTTTATTATATTAATTATTTTTATATTTTATATATATATGATATATTTTTTTTTTATATATTTTATTATTTGTTTTTTTATAATTTAAAATTTTATAAAAAAAATAAAAATAATAATATTATAAAAAATATTAAATTATTTATTATAATATGTATTATATTATAAATATTTTTTTAATATATATATATATATATAAAAATTATTAATTATTAAAAAATTTATTATAAAAAAGTTAATAGGAATATATCTTTATATTATTATTTTTATTTATTTTCTAATAATATTAACTAAAAATAAATAATTAAATATTTTTTTTATTTATAGAAAAAAATATATCTTATCAAATCTTCTTAAACTTATTTTAATTTTTAAAAACAGGAGGAAATTCTACATCTCCGAATTCTGATAAAATTCTATATGCCCCAGGTCCAGGATCTAAAAAAAATAAAATAAAATTTAATTAAATAATAAAAAATACATTATATTCCAATATTATTTTCTTTTTATTTGCTATTATGTCCAAACTTTCCTCCTTAAATAGATTTCAATTTCGAATTATAATAAACTCCTTATTTTTTAATACTTTCATATTCATAATAACCTGGCCCAGGTATATTTTTTGGTTTATACAAATCATAAAATCTTCCATTTTAAGAATTCGAGAATACCGGAGCCTTACTATTCGAAAAATTAGAAACGAAATATTTTCCTGACTTATTTAATCCTTTCACCTAATAAGTACCAGGCCCTGGATTATCTAATGCAGTAGAAATCAATTCTTTTAAGATTTTCAATTTTTTTTTTTTTTTTTTTTCAAAAAAAAAACAAATTAAAAAAACAAATTACATATGTTTTTTTGATGTTAAATATACGTTAATTTAAAGTTCTTTTTCCCATAGAATATTGATATAATCTATTTTATTTTGAATCATCTTATTCATAATGTCCTGGCCCTGGAGATATCGTATATTCATTCATTCTTCTAAATGCTATTTCTTGTCTTCCTAATTTAAAAGCTATTCCCTTTTGTTTAGATTACTCTTTATCGAATATACTAGAAACTTTATATCGATCTGGTCCTGGTTTATTCTTATCCATTTTCGTAAAATCGCTTTTATTTCCTTTACCGAAACCTGTAGAGCGGTTGTTTAGGGTAGTTCCTAATGTATAGAATCCAGCTTGACAATAGCTTTTATAAGTACCCCCAAATCTTTAAGTTCTTGGAAATGTATATTATTATTTAGAATGAGAATTGTTCATTTAATCATGGGCTATTTTTGTTGAATAAACTGAAGATGTTGTTTAGTATTAATATTTTATTTATTACATTTTTTTTTTTATTTTTATTGTTATTTGAATATAATTTATTTTAAATTATTTTTTATTTATTTTGTTAGAAATATAAATAATAGTTATTTTTTTATTTATTTTTTTCAAATTTTCAATTTAATTTATATTTCTTCAAATTCTTTTATTTTATTTAATAATTAATTTTTTGTTATAAATTCAAAATTTAACTCTTTATATTAATTTTTTAAAACAAAATTTTTATTTTCCTATTTTTTTTATTATTTATTTTAAAAAATATATATATTTTCATTTTTTTTTAATAAAAATACTAAACAACTATTAATTATTTTATTAATTTAAATTTAATGAATATTATATTTAGAAATATGATAAACATATTTTAAAACCAAAACAATCTTAAGAGAATTTGCAAAAATATCCAAAAAATTAAAAAACTGTTCAATTATTAATATGTTAATTTTTTTTCATTAAAATAATCATCATATTATATTAAATCAAATTAATTATTATTATTTTTTGTTTAAATAAACTTTCAATTTCAATTATTAATTCATTCTCCTTTTAGATTTCATCTAAGTTTTTTTTTTATATATTTCTTCTTTTATAATCACCCATTCCTTTATTTTCAGTAAAAATTTTTAATATTTAGAAATTTAATCTAAATATTTTATATAGTATGAAAAATCAGTAGATTAAACTTAATGAAATTCTAGTTAATTTTCAGACTCTTAAATAATTTATTTTAATTTATTTAATTCAAGAATATTATTTTTGTATATTTCAACTTCTATGAAATTTAAAATAATATCTAATTAAAATAATTCTTTATTTTATTAAAAAAAGTCTTCGCTTTCATTCATAAAGTCGTTACATTTGTCTTTAAAAATTTAAATTTGTAAATCTAAAACAGCTTTATATTTTACTAAAATAGTTTCCATATTAGCATTAATTTCTATTACTTTTTTTTTCAATTCAATAAGTGAAAAATTACAAGAACTTATCTTAATTAATTAAAAAAAAAAAATATATATATATATAGACATATATTAGTATATTAAAATATATATGAATATATAAATATATGAATTTATGAATATATGAATTTATGAATATATGAATATATGAATATATGAATATATGAATATATGAATATATGAATATATGAATATATGAATATATGAATATATGAATATATGAATATATGAATATATGAATATATGAATATATGAATATATGAATATATGTTTATATATATATATATATTTAAATATTTATATATATAATTATATAATTATATAATTATATAATTATATTATTATATATAATATAATACAAATTAATATTTTTAAATATATATCTGTTTATTACTATTTTTTTTATTTTAATATATTTTAATAATTATACTTATAATTTTAAAGAATGTGGCATATAAATGTTCTTATTTAAACATATATTATTTAATATTTTTATTTTTTTATTCTAACTTTAATAATTATCTATTTAATAATCAATATCTTAAATTTAATATATAAAATTGTAAAAATGTTATAAATTTTAAGGAAATTTATATATTTATTTATATTGCATTTTTATAGTATCATAAAAGTTTTTTGAAAGATTTTCTAATTAAAAAATTAAACTTTCATTTGTTTATTATATATAAATATTTTGCTAGTTTGTTAAATCATATATTAATTTAGAAAAATCTAAACAAAAAAAACCTATTTATATATTTTTATCTTGTTTTTAAATTTCAGCTTTATCATTTTCAATTGTTATATATATTTCTTTATATTAATCATCATTTAATTATTATAAATATCTAATTTTTTAATAATTAAAAAGAAAAAAAATAATAATTACTGAATATCATAATTAAAGTATTTTTAATATTTAGAAATCAAATTATCAATAATTCTACTTTTATTAACTAATTTATTATAATTAAAATCAAGCTTTAATTATAAAAATATTTATATATATAAATAATTATATTATATATTTATATTATATATATTTATATTTATATTTATAAATATTTATATTTATTTAAATTTTTATTTTATAATTATAAGAATTTGTATATATATATAAACTGTCATAAAAAAATTCTTTTTGTTTTTTAAGAATTCTTATGATTATTTTAGCAAATCAACCATAAGTTCTTTTAAGATAAGATTTTTTTCTTATTTATTATTAATATCTTATTGAATATATTCTTTAATTTCTTACTAAAAATAAAATTATTAATGATTAAAAACAACAATATTAACACATTTATCAATCATTAAACTTAGTTCATTAAATAAATATATTTTTTCTGGTTAAAAACTTATGCCTTATCCTTATCCTTATAAAAAACAATATTCAATTTTTATTTTACTTTTTTTTTTTGCTTTTTCTTTTATAATTTTTAATATTTCTGTTTCTGCTTATGATATTCCTTCTTATATAAACCTAAACTTTGATTTTATATTCATAAAATCTACAAAACGTATAAATTTTTGCAATTCCCTATACTCAAACTAAAGTTAAACTTATTAAGTAAATGAAAGTTCCTCAAAAGACATTAAATCATGTTTTTAGAGGAATAGTTACATTTAGTTTTGACATTTTTCTATTATTATATTGAGGATTTATTACTAAAGTTATTTTATTTGGGCCGAAACTTTTTTAATTAGATAATCTTAAGTAATTACAAGGAATTCATTTATGTTCAAATTATATAAGTTTTACATTTTAAAGATATTGAAAATCGGTGTTTATTCAAATAGTAGAAAAAATGATTAAATTTGTAGTATTTTTTATCTAAAATCTTGTTTTAAGATTAACAATTTTTTCTGAAGTATATTTTTGCATTATTTTATTATATTATTTTTCATTGTATTTTTCCAATATTAGAAGATTTTATATTAAAAAAATTTACAAAAAAATTGTATTTTTTATAATATTTTAAAATTTTCCTTTTCTTTTTAGAATGTTTCTATTGTCAAAAATTAAGTATTTCCCCTATAGTATATAATAACACCTTATTTGCTTATTGTACAATAGTTTTCGTTATTTTTTTCCTCAAAATTTGTCAATAATAGATCATATGGTGAATCTTTTTAACGATTCATATAAAAATAAATATCTTTTTATTCATGTTTATAATCCGTTTATAGGAAATCGAAAATTTCTTTTTCGGTTATTTCATAAGAAATATTCTTTAATTTTTAATATATTTGGATTTACTATTGAGGGTTTAAATATTAAAAGATAAGAGGAGTATTTGATTTAAGAATTTTCGGTGATTTTTTATTTTAAATCAGAGTTTAGGGTTTTTTTTTTATATAGGGAAATAATCGGATACGAGAATCGATTTTATTAGTAGAAAATTAATCAATTTGTGTATTTTAATGTTAAAGATTGGAATTTTTAAAGTTTAATTATGGAGAAAATGAACGAGTTTTCTTTTTTATAAAAAAAAATATTTATTTAAATATTAATATATATTTTTAATAAAAGAAAATTTACTATTTAAAATTCATTTTTTATATATATTTTTTAATTTATCATATTAGTATATTTATATATATTATTTTGAATTTTATTTAATAAGAATACTATATTTATGATGTAAATGTTAATAAAAAAATTTAATTAATAATTAATTATTAATTTAATTCAAATTAGATAATAATTATTAATTAACAATATAATATATATATATATAATATATATATATATACATATATATATATATATATAAAAATAAAAATTGTATTTAATTTTTTATCTTATTTATGATTTAAAAATTAAAGATAAATAAAATCAAGATTTTTATTAATTATAATTATTTATTAATAGTAGAAATATAATAAATTACAATATTTCATAAATTTTTGATAATATATAATTAAATATAATTTATTTATAATTTTTATAAAATATATAAAAATAAATATATATATAAATATATATATTTATATATATAATTTTTTTTTTATTTATTATATAACATTTCTTCTTTATTATTTTTTTTTAACAACAATTATTAAAAAATGTCAGATAATTATTAATATTGTTTCGAAGATTAATATAATCATAAATATCCAAATTTACGCAATTTACTTAATAAAAATATAGAATAAGAAAAGAATTAAATATAAATAATTGATGAAGATTTTTAATAGATTGATGCAATTTAAAATTCATTAAATTAAATTTTTTTAGAATAATTATAAAATATTTAAAATTAATTTTTATAAAAAATCGATTTTATTGAAAATGTAACAGTTAATATTTCAGAATAAAATATATAAGTTGATAAGTAATATATGTATATATTTTAATATTTATTTTATATTTTTATTTTTTTTATTATAAAATAGAATGTTTTTAGAATTATAAATTTACAATATTTATGTAATAAATCCTTTATTTCCTAATTAAACATATAATGTATAAAGAAGGTATAATGACTTTTGTTGGATTTTAGAATAAATTCAAATTTATTTTCCTGGAATTATACATCCTCCGCTTCCTGAAAAGTATATATTAACTAAAATTAATATCTAAGTTTTTAATAAAAATGAATTTTTGGAATAAAGAAAGTAATTTTTGAATATTTTTCTTAATTTTTTAATTAAACATCCATTTTTGAAATATTTTAAATTATTATATCTATTTTTAACTTAAACTAATGATGATGTATATTTATATAAAAATATTATTAAAAAAAGATAATAAAAAAAAGTTTGAAAAAACAAAATATGAATGTTCATAAAATAAAGAAAATATAGAATATGAGAAAAATAAAAATTTCATTAATGTTTTATTCGATTAAATTTAATAAAAATTTAATGCAATATTTGATTATTTATAATTATGGAAAAAAAATGATAAGGAAATATAAAAAAATGAAGAAGATGATGAATTCGATAAATACGAAAAATTTTATAATGATTAAAAATAAAAAATATAAAATATATGTAATTGCTTTTTTAAAATATTCGCTTTTTAGAAATAAAAATTATAAGGAAATAATTAAATTAATTTGATTTTATAAAAATTAAGTATATTAATAATATATAATATATATATATATATATATATATATATTTATTTATTTTTATTTATTTAAAGAAGAAAATAATGAAGAATTAAATGAATTCTAATTATAGATAGAAAAATAATTATCTTTTTAATAAGATTATGTTTCCAATTAGTTAAAATATATAGAACATAAATTAAATGTATAAAATTTTTTATAATTTTTTACAATATTACTTATTTTAATAGTATACTATTTAATATTTTGATATATGTCTTAATATATTAGATTAAAGAAAAGCATACATATAATAAATAAACAAATTATAAGAAAAAATAAATATAATACATAATAATAATTAATAAATATAATATAATGTAATATTAATTAAAAATAATTATATATAATTTTTATTTAAAATAATATAAAAAAAAGAAAGAATTATTAAATTTAAATGATTTATTGGAAAATTATTAATATAAATTATATTAAATATTATATTATTTTAGAAAAGATTCAGTTTATTTTAGTTAAATAATTAATTAATAAATATAAATAATATTATAAGAAATTGTAGAAATAAATAAAAAGTTTAGTTAAAACGTAAAAAAAAGAAAATAAAAATTATATAAAAAAAAAAGATGTTTGAAATATGGAATCAAAAAGAATTATAATAATAATAATAATAATAAAAATTTTAATAATAATAATAAAAATAAAAAAAATTATTATTATAAAATAAATGAAAAATAATTAAAAATTATTTATTTTATATAGTAACTTTAGGATTAAATAAATAAAATTATATATTATTAAATATATATTTATTAAATTTTATCATATTTAATAATATATTTATCTATTATTTAAAAATTGATAATTTATTATAATAATATGTATATAATATAATATTATTTTTAATTATTATTATATATATTTTATAGATTTATTATTTTTTTATATATTTCAAAGCATTTTACAAACAAAGAAATTTAAAAAAGTATACAAAATAAAAAACTGAAGAAATATATAAATTATTCTTCACATTCAATATTCCCTTTTTTAATTTCTCTTCCATTTAAATTTTACGTAGATCTATTATTCCCATTTCCATTTGCAAATTAATAATCCTTCTCAAAAAAACCTTAAATAATTTTTAATTATTCTGGAGTTATTTTTAATGGTTATTAAAAAACATAAAAATTAACAATTTCCTCACATGGCGGTACTGTATTTGATCCTTCATAAAAATAATAAGGTAACTTATAATCAAATAACCCATTAAGAGCTTCAAAAAGGTTAAATTTCAGTGGTACTATGTCTTTTGTGACTTTTACAGTTTTAGACAAATCCCATTTATTGAAAAAAGTATTTATAGCCGTAGTATCTAATTAAAAAAAATACGCAACAACAGCCTTTGTTCTTTAATTAGTGCTAGTATTTGTAGTACTTGTAGAGGGATTATTTAAGAACTCAGCTGTTAAAGTATGCTCAATATGTAATTCTACATCATATTATATGCCTTCGACATAAAGTTCAGAAGGAGCATGTATATGAATTAATTTGACTCATATCCTTTTTATATCTCCGACTAAATTACTGCCGTATAAATGACTCCAAAACTATCTATTGACTAAAGTGTTACTTTATATATTATGACATGATATTAAATATGTATCATATGCTGTATTTGTGGGTTGGAATGTTAAATTCATCTTTTTTTTTAAATAAATATTTTTTTTATTTTCTATATTTTACTGTATTGTCACATGAACCTTTTACATCTTAAATGTCAATTGGACTTTATTATTGACCATCAGAACAATTACCTGTCCAATCGGTACCTTTTTAGGCATAACTAATCTGGGCTTGGGATTATATAAATATTAGAAATGTTATTAACAATATTTTTTGAGTCATAATTATGTGCATATTTATTAATATTATTGATTCTTTTGTAATATTTTTTTTATTTTACAAAATTGTTGATTATATTAATTTTATTTAAAAAAATAAAAAGCATAATTAGTTAATAATTAAAATAATTAATATTTATAAAAATTTAAATTATAAATTGCAGTTTATAATATTTTTAGTTTTTCTTTTTTTTCGGTTTTTGTAAAAAGTGTAAAAAGTATTAAATGCATGTTTTTTTATTTTCATATTCATGTAAAATACTATTTTTTTTTAGTTTAATAGTATTTTATTGTAATATATTAATATGTAAGCATTTAATAATAAATAAAGAATAATCATTAAATATTTTAAAAGGGCAATATATCTTCTTAGTATTTTTAAAGATAAAACTAATAAATTTGATCACAAAAATGTTTCGAATTATTAGTTGTTTCATGATAAAAAGTAATTAAAAAAGAATCAAAAATTTTAAAAACAGATTTAATTGAAAAAGAAAAATTAACCATATCTTTTATGCTATACTTTTAAAATATTTCTTATTAATAAATAAATAATAATATAATAAAAAATAACAAATTAAAATAAAATAAAATTACTTAAATATTTGTTAACAAACCATTTTTCTTTAAAATATATATAATCAAAATTATCATAAAATTCTATATTTATATTATTTGCATTATAATAGGTAAACATAAAAATATTATTAAATTCACTATCTTATAATTATATGGAAATCGCATATTTTTCTGATAAAGGAGTAAATACTTCATTTAAAATATTTATTTCTTTAAACCATAAAATAATTCCAACAATTTAATGGTTTTAGTATTTATCTATTATATATTATTTATACGAATCATATTGTTTTTATATTTCTAAATCATAATTTCTAGAGCCTATTAAATTTCGGGAAAATTAAGCCAATTTTTCTTATGATTTATTTTCAAATTTATAACAGTTAAAATAATCTTTTTTTTCTTGATTATTTTTATCAACTTCAAATTACATTTTTATATTAAATGTTATTTAATTTATAACAAAAAAAAGAAATTAAAAATAGATAAAAAAATATATAAAAAAATACAAAATTAAAATTTTATATAAATACTAAAAAAAATATATAATTATTTATTTATTTGTTTTTTTTTTTATTTTTTTTGAAAAAATAAATAAATTAAAATTCACAAGTCTTATTAAAGTAATATTTCTGTTGATTAGATTGAGTTTTTTTCAATTTCTTCTTCAATAATTTATTATTTTTATTCTTTTACAAATCTTCCTTTAACCCTTTATCTTGTTTTTGCGATCTTTTTTCTCACTTCATATCTTAGAACATTCCATTTTCTAGTCTGCTTTTTTTCAAGATATTTCTAAATTTTTAAATGTCGATTTTCTCTTCTTTTTTCAATTTCTTCTTCACTTAATATTTTATCAAAAATAAGATTCGGGATATAAATTTTTTTCTCAATCTTTTTATTATCAGTATTATTATTATTATTAGTATTATTTAATATTGACAAGAGTAAAATATTACACAAGCTTAATTCCTATTATTATTCTTATTTTCTTATAGGTTTTGGAATAAATACAGGATTATTATTTTCTTTGTTCTCTAAAAACTTCTCATTTTAAGGCTCAAAAGAACATGTTGTAGAATTGGAAAAAGCTCGATCTCTTTAAAATAAAGTAAAGCTATTCATTTGTTTGCTTTTTTTTTTTTTTTGTGGGTTTTTTTTTTTTTTTAATTTATATATTTATTTTTAATAATCAGTTTTCTTTTTATCTTAAAATTTTTTATTTATTTATTTTCTTAACGGTCATTATTAAATAAAAAATAGATGACATAATTTTAAAAATAATATATATCATAAATGTATGTATAACTTTTTTTAAATTATTATAATAAATCAAAATAAATATTTTATATGTTTTTTTTTTTTTTTTTTTTGAAAAAAAATAAAATGAATAATTAAATTTAAATTTATTTAATTTTAAATATTAAAAATGAATGTATACTTTGTAAAAAAATTATTTTAAATAAATAATTATATTTGTATTTAAAATATAGTTACATATTAAAATATATTAATTTTTAATTTTTATAAATATTATTATAATTATCCTGATATTAATTATTTGAATATTACATATTAATATTTTGTTTTTTCACAAAATTTAAATGAATTTTTATATTTTTATTGTTTTTCGTTAATAAAAGATATTACTTTTTAATTTTATTTTTTTTCTTGTACATCCTATTCTGTCGTTTATAAGTATTTATCACTTATAGATAATTACCTGTATGGGAATTTCGACTTATAGACAGAACCTATCGTAGGTCATTTTACTAGGGTGTGGAAACTGTATAAATCACGCCCAATAATCTAAATCATCGTATCTTAACCAATATTTCCTTTTTTAATTTTTTTTATTTTTATTTTTTGCAGTATTATTTTTTAAAAACTAAATCGACAAAAAAATGTTTAATATTATAGATTAGGCCCTTTTTTTCATTAATAGATTGATTTAAAAAAACAAATATAGAATAAATATAAAACCATGAAAAACTATTATATATAAATTGATAAATTTATTTTACATATATAAAATAAATAACTGCTTATTTAATTATTTTTATATAATTTCACTTTCTGAAATTTATATTTTTTCAAATAAAATCTATTATTTTTTTCACTAAATAATTTTTATTATAAATATTATGATATTTCATTTTATTTAAATAAATATTTAAAAATGAAATACTAAAATATAAATACTTATTTTAATCAAATAAACGAATAAATTAAATATAAAATATTATTTTATTAATTTAAATCTTATGTAATCAATAAAAAGAATTAAAGTTAATAAAAAATGAATAATTTTGTTTAATAATAATAAAAAGATATTCTTATTAAAATAAAAATATATATATATTTATCCAAAATAAAAAAAAGGCAAATAATAAAATAATAGAAACTTTTATTTTTTATTTTTAAAAAATAAAAATATTTACATAAAAAAACCTGATAACTAAAAAAATTTGATTTTTTATAAAATTCGAATTTAAGAAATAATAATAAAGCACAAAATAAATAAGATTATTTCTTTAAACTCAAACTAGGTTTATATAAAACCATTAAAGTTTATGAAATAATTTAATTTTTTTTTCATATTAAGAAGAACCTAAATAAGATTCCTTTTAAATAAAAATATAATCTACAATATAAAATAGAATATTATTAGGCCTGATAAAGAAATAGATGTAAAATTAAATGAAATAGTTGAATAAATTTATCGAAACTTTATACTTTTAGAAAGGTATTAATTAAGTAATAAAAATAATATAAAATAAAAAAACTAAAAAAATTATTTAAAAAGAAAACAATACAAAATAGCTTGCAAACAAAGTTGGAATAGAAAAAGACTAGAATATTAAAGCTTTTGTGCTGCTTGATAAGTCTAGAAAAAGTAAATAAAATTGAACTATGAAGTCTAAAATTGAAGGTTTTTAGCATCTGGATTACCTTTATATTTTATATATATAAAATAATATATGATTTTGCTCTCATTTTTTTAACAATAAGTGATATTCTCAATACCAAAAGTAATGCTTATGGTAGTTAAAAATATATAATAATGAATAAACGTAAAAGGATGTAATTTAAATAAAGTAATTGGGTTATTATATATTTTTTTGGGAAGTTAATCAGTTAGATTTTGGTTTATAGAAATATAAGCTTATTTAAATTTAATTGCTTTATTAGGTATTATTATTTTGTTCTAACTTTTTAGAAAGAAAAAAAGTTTTTGAAAATAAATGTGATGAATTAAATTCTCAGCAAATTATTTTACTGATATAGTTTATGTATATATACTGCAGTTTATTATTATGCTTTAAATAACGATTATGATTAGGATTTGTAATAATTTTTAAAAAATACTAAGAAAATTGATACTTGAGAATGTCAAGTTGTTCTATAATTTAAAAGAACTGAATAAATCGTAGAAACAGAAAAAAATAAATAAAAATTTATCAAAATATATAGCAAATATAAATAATTAGGAATAATATAAATATTATTTAAAATAATGCTAAAGAGGAGTATTAAAAAACTTAAAAGTTAAATAATTCGATAGGTTTATAAAATAAATGTATTAATAATATAATTGATTTATTAACTGATATATAATATTATTTTAATGTAATAATTTATGTCAATATGAATAAGATAAAAAAAATATATAATGATTTTTTTTTTATATAAATAAAAATAATTGGAAAAAAGATATAAATATATTAAAAATAATATTAAAAAAATATAAAAATATTATTATTATAAAAATATATGCTATTAAATAATATTAAAATTAATTTTTTTTAATAATATATATATATTATTAATTATAATAAATTAAATGGATTTATTTATAAAGGAAAAATTTTTAAAATATGAAAATTATTAATTAATAAATATTCATTATAATATAATATTTAAAAGTATTTTATTAATTTTAAATTTATATATATATTTTTTTTTTTAAGATTTTCAAAAAACATGTTTATATTTAAAAAAAAAAAAATAACTTTAAAAATATTTTACCTATATGACCTATATATTAATATCTTAAATATAATATATTTAATAATATTAAATTTTTAATATTATTATTAAAAATAATACGCTATTATTAAACACTATTTTAAATTAAGTTAAATATATTTAAGATATATTATTTTTAATAAAATAAGAAAATCTTAAAATAATAAATTAATTAATTATTTACTTTTAACTTAGTTTTCACCATAATTATTTTATTTCTTTGAATTTTTTTTATTAAAAAATGACAAATATAAGTATATTTATATGTTGATTAAATAATAATAAAATAATTAGTTGAAGCTGAAGCTTTATTTATATTTTTGTATTATTTTTAAAAATAAAATAAAAAAAAAATAAAAAAAAATGAAATTAAAATTAAAATAAAAATAAAATAAAATAAAATAGTCCAAAATAAACATTATAAATATTTTATATTTTTTTAAAAAAATAATTTAAATAATAAAAAAATATAAAAAAATGTCTTAAAACTCATTAAACCTTTAATAAAGTATAATATTTGGTTAAGACAATAAAAACGAGAAAAAAAAATATTATATAGCCAAAAGAGCGTTAACTTTAAATAATGAATAACATGAAAGCATAATATAATTAAATAGTATAAACATATTTGATAATCGATACATGATAACACCATCACACATAAATAGTATAAAATACGATTATTAAGGTAAAATAATACCACGATCGATAATAGGAAAAACAGAATGGCACTAAAGATAATAAGAGTAAAAAATTGCAAAGGAAAATATGAGTACATTAAACAGTTTTAGACGCAAAGGCGAAAAACTAAGTACGACGGTTATGATGTAAAAATCTCAAACATATAAGCACAAAGCTATTATGTAAAAATATTAATTAGTTACTAAGGATTAATTAGAATAAGATATTGAAAATGCAAAAGAAAGTGTATATTAAAACAGTTAAGAAAATAAAATAAAACTAAATAAATTAAAAATAACATAAAAATTAATGTATACATAATAATAAAGGTGCTTAGAAAAACATGAATAAATATAAAAATAATGGATATAATTTTTAAATTAATAAAAAAGATATGAAAATGAATCTATGATATATAATTAAAAATAATATAGAAAAGTAAAATAAATTATATTAATATATTTATAAATATATTTATTTATGTATATATATATATATATATA
>NW_004086049.1:0-56407 GCF_000220395.1 Ichthyophthirius multifiliis
TCTCCGACTCAGTTTTCATATATTTTTTTCTTAATATTTTTTCATATATATTCTTAATAAATCATTTTTATGTTTTTAAACTAAAAAATTTAAAGCCATTACATATTTATTTAATTATTTAGAATTTTTACATAAAACACTAATATAAGAATATTAATAATTTCCCAAAAAACTACTAAATTCATTATTATTATTTTAATCTTATAAATTTTAAGATAAACTCATATTTTCATCATAATGCCATACAATACAAAAACATTTTTCATTTTCCACATGTATGTATTTTATATTACTTATCTTTATATAATTTATATTTTTTAAATTCTAAATTTCTCTCCATTCAAATATATAATCTTCGAAATTATTTACGATTTTCATGGTTATTTATATTGAAAATTATTAATATTATTTATTATTTTAGCTTATTTAGAATATACGAGGAGTCATTAAATAAGAAAAATATTCAATTTCTAATGCGAATTCGTTCCCTTGTATATTTTCAATGTAACTTTTAGTATTTTATAATGCAAAACTTGCTGTTTAATAATTTGAATTGATTTCTTCTTATTTTTTATTTTCTATTTTAATTTTTTAATTTTATATTTTTAAACTGTTTTTTTCATCTTCAATTTTCATTTTATTTTTATTTATTTGATCTGGTGATATATTATAATCAGAAAAAATGCTATTTCTTTTTTTTTTTTAATTCATTTGTTTTTCTTTTTTAATAAATTCGTTAATATTAATTTCTAAATTTTATTATATTTATAATATATATAATTACTTATTAAAAATATATATATATACTAAATCAAATAAGAATTTTTTTTTAAAATAAGTATATTAAATAATTAATTAATATTAAAAGTATAAAAAAAAATTATAATTATTTATATTATTATGATTAATAGATAAAATATTAAAGTTGAAAATATTAATTAGCAATAATATGTTCTATTATTTCATAAAATGATAATTTTATTTCAAATATATATATATATATATATATATATATATATATATATATATTATTATTTGTTTTTAAATAAATAATTTTATATGTAAATATTAAAGATAAATATAAATATTTTATTTATAAAATTATGATATATTTTTATTTTATTATATTACACATACTAAAAATTTTTAATTTTTTTTATATATATTGAAATAATCTAAAAAAAACAGATTATTATTAATTTAGACTTTTTATTTCGATATTTATTTTATTTAAAAAAAAAATATTATTTTTCTAAAAATTTTTATTAAATTAATTTTATTGTAAATATTTTTTTTAAATTTTTATTCTAGTTATAAGACAAATACATTTATATATACAAATATTAAAAACAGTTTTTTATAATTTAAAGATAAAAATAAATTTTATTTAAAAATTAAAAATTAGATATTTAAAATTAAATAATAACAATAATCAATACTTATATATATATTTGTAAAAAATATAATTATGTTTTAAAGATTTTTTAATTTTAATATTGTAAACTAAAAAAATAAAAATTCATTAAAAACATTTTTTATTTAAAAAAAATAAAAACAAAAACTTTTCCATCAAAAAATCAATTATTAAATAATGTTAGGTTTAGGATATTTATAATTATTAATTTTATACTACAAAAACTAATTAGGTATTTCCGCAAGTAAAAGATTTGCCAACTACTATTCTTTTCCCAAAAAATCTCTAAAAGCAAAAAATTAAACTAAATCTCTCTCTTTCTTATGACTATTTTTGCTCCTAATCTTTAAACAATCATTTAAGCCTTTCATTTAATCAAATTTATCACTTCCAACTCCTACAATAATAACTGATAAAGGTAAATTACTAGCCTAATCTAATAAATTAATAGTTACTTCCATATCATCAATTGCTCCATCTGTAATAATAAAAAGTATAGTATATAAATCTTTTCCTATATTACTTTTCGCAATTTAACTAACTAATTATATAATAGGTCCAAAGTATGTAGGTCCGCAAAAAACTACATTTTTTAAAGCATTTTAATAGCAATTTATTATTCCATTTATACCTTCTACTTCATCATTTTCTTTATCTCCTGTAAGTGGAAAGCAATGGTCAGTATCATAGGATTTATAATTAGGATAATTCGGGACTCCACCAAAGCCGTACATTTTAATTCTTTAATAAGTATCGTAATTTAACAGGACATTACATGTTTTTTTTAATATCATTAAATATTCATTTTTTTATAAATCAGTAGAATGTAATGACATATTATCATTAATATCTCCATTTGAAGCTGTAAAATCTATAGCTGAGACTATATTAATTTATTATCCTCCTTCTAGATAATCAAGAAAAGTGGGAGGAGTGATTTTAATATTTTAAACAATTAAAAACCTAAATTTTTTGTCCTTTTTTTTTCTTTCTTCGTTTTATAATTCAATTTTTTGCCCTTAATTTTCTATTAAATCTTTCATTGATTTTTAAATTGACCCAACTATTCGGTGTCCTCCAGTTCTTTCATGATCCCAACATTCGATTATTATTTATTTCTCGAAATCTCCATGGCTTAGTTTTGTGATATTTTAACGGTGTGATTTCCATATTGGGTTTAGGTTGTTTTTTATTACTTCAGTTTCATATACTAGGCTTTTTTATTTATTTTAATCATCATTATTGAATATATTAAATCGCAAAAAAGGGTCAGTGAGTGTAAAAAAGTCCACATTTATTAAATTTACACCCGACCAATCCCATTCTATGGTATTCGATATTGTTACTTTTTCTTGCTTTATGTATAGTTTACCTTAGTCTTTTTTACCGTCCTTTGATTTTAATTATACTTCGAATTTATTCGCACGATCTACCATTATTTGACCTAATTTACATTTGCCTTTAGCTATTAGATCGTCATTTGTTATATCTTTATCATATATTTCGAATTCTAGTTTTTGCTTTTTCTAGAAAATATACTCAATCTATATTGGAGTGGTCCATGTGAAACATTAGATGTTTTATTAAGGCTCTGTTTGGCCTAATAAATAACGCTTTTTATTATCTATTAAATATAATTTTAAGAAGAGGACAGATTTTCTGAGAAGGTCAGTTTCTTTTAGATTTTAACCAGTAAAAAATAAGTTTATATGGTCTTTTTATTACATTTATTTTGTGATTTTATTTTTATTTTTTATTTTAAATTATAAATTTTTTAGTATATTTTTTTTTATCTTTCTTTTTTTTTTTTTCATGGGTAAAACGATAAATTTTAGTGCATTTTTTATTATTATATGATTATTTTTATATTTATTTTTATAAAATTATTATAATATATTATATTACATCTATATTATATATAAATATATTATATTATTTAATCTATTATGTATAATAATTAATATCAAACAACAATGTATTTAAATATAATAATTATTATATGAACTCTGTCTTTCTTAATATTATTTATTTATATTAGTTCTTTTAAATATTCAATTATAAATTCTATATAAATAATAGATATTTTTATGTATTTATTTACTATATTTCAAGCTTATATAATTTATATTATTTATTTATAAATAATTAAAAATTTAAACTTAATAATATAAAAAAGATAATATAATTAAATTAAATATATTTATATATTAAAAAAAAAAATATAAAATATGTAAAAAAATATAAACAGTAATAAATTTTAATATATAACGAAAAATAAAATATATATATATATATATATAAATAGAATAATTTTCAACAAAAAACAATATTAAAGTTATTATCTAAAAATATTTAAATTTTCAATTAGTTAATTTAAATAAATAATAATATTAAAAAAAACTCAATATAAATAAATTTTTAAATAAAATATTAATTAAAATTATATAAATATTAAACATAAAATATATCTAATTAAAATATATATTATTAAAATTTAAAATAAACAATTATTATCATTTTTAATTATTTATTTTTAAACATTAATATAATATTTAATTTTTAAAAAGAAAAGAAAAAAAATATAGAAAAAAATTTAAAAATATATATATATATATATATATATATATATTTATATTTATATTAATTTATTAAAAAAATTTAATGAGTTATTTAACAGATTCTAATTCAGAAGAAGATGAAGAAATTTATTCGTAATAAGGAATCGAAACATGTGCCGAAAGTGATTTTTAAACAATTTGTAATGCAGTACGAAATTGTTTTTAAAATTCAAGATTAATAAAAAGATTAGTTAATAAAGCAAAATAAAAATAAATAAAATAATCAATAAGAAAGCCAGTTTTTCAATAATAATTTTATTAAGCTGATCCTTTGTTTAAAAAATTATTTGATAATATACTATGTATTTTATTGTTTGTCAGTATAATAGGATTGATTATTTTAAGACTATATGAAAAATATAAATATAGAAATGTTAATGTATTATTTAATTGTTCATAAAACATATAAGGAAAAGAACATTTAAAAATTTTCAGTTAATGTTTAAAATAAAATAAGGTTGAAAATATTAATTTTTTTAATTATTTTCTAGATTTGCATGTTTTCTTTTATACAGTTTTAATTATTTGTATTAGTATAAAAATATATAAAATAGTGAAGTTTAAATATTAAGTAAGCTTTTAAGATTATTGGTAGAATTATAAAAAAATACATAATATATAAAATATCTAAAAAGTAAAAATTCACTAATTATAACGAAATTAGTATAATATGTGAATTTAAATAATTATTATATATATTATGAAAAAGAGAATATATATATATATAGATATATATATATATATATATATATATATATATATATATATATATATATATAATTTTAAAAATTTAATTAAATTTTATAGATAATTGTTTAACTAAACAATAAATATATAATAAATAACAATTTAATATGATAATTAAATAATTTAATATAGATAAAGTTATTTTAAATTTATTTTTAATATAATGTAATAAAAAATATATTAAAATAATTAATATTATTTAATAATTATTCATCAAAAATGAATAAAGTTTAATATTATTAATTTATTTTTAATTTAAAAAATATATTATATATTTATTTTTCATTAATTTTCTTAAGATTCTTATATATCTTCACATATTTATTTTAAAACCTTACATCTTTCTTCACATAATTAAAAATTTTAGTTTTTATTATCTAAATTTTATTTAATTATATCAAAACCTTCTTAGCAAGCTTTTTAAGCTCCTTGAATATCACCTTTCATTTCCTTTATTACACTGATATCAACAAAATTATTTCCAACTGACATTTACACACATATATATATATATATATATATATATATATATATATATATATATATACTTTTATATATATAAATATATAATTTATATACTTTCTAAATGATTTTATTTTAAATGTTTTTATTTAATTTTTAATTCTCTTTCTAAAAGAGGAAGTGCTTTTTCATATTCTCCCATTGATTGATAAATTACAGCTATGTTTTTCAATATTCCAGTTACTAATATTTTATTTATAATTAATTATTTATATATATCTTTATTATTATTCAAATAAAATATACAATTAATGCTATCAATCCCATATATTTTCTCTTCTATTTTTTATGATTTTCTAAAATATTCTAAAGCTTTTTAATAATCATTTTTTCCAAATAAAGCTGATCCAAAATTGCTATAAGTAGAAATTACTTGTAAAATAATTTAAATATATAAAATTAAAAAAAAATTAAATATATTACAATCAGGATGATCTTTTGGTAATTAAGATTCTTAAATTTTAACTGCTTTTTCAAAATATAAAATAGCTTTTGCAAAATTTTTCTTATCTAAATAAATTGTCCCTATACTTGTTTAAGTAATAGCAACTTTGTTTTTAATATAAGATTTATATGTATTTGTTATATATAAGAAAAAAATATAAAAATTATATAATATGAAAATAAATAAAAAAAAATTAAAATTGAAATTATTCTATTAACAAAGCTATTATTATAAATAATTTTAAAATAATAAAAAAATAAAATATATATATATATATATATATATATATATATTATATATATATATATAATCAGGATGATCTTTTCTTGCATATTTTATCTATTATTTTAATGCATTTTCATAAAATTCAATAGCTGCATCTAAATCTCCTCTATTCCAATGACTAAATCCAATTTATTATAAAATATCGGATCCTTATATATTATTTAAAATAAATTATTAAATTTATTATTTTACCTAATTATACATCTTTTAAAAATTTTTCGTTGATTTTATAGGCTTAAAAAAGCAAATCAAATGAATCTTCCATTTATCTTTAGTTTCTTAAATTTATTGATTTTTCTATTTTTCAGCTATTACTTATCTAATATGTTCTTCATTGTCTTCTTATTCTTAAACCGTTGTTTATGTAGGTTTTTTAATCATTTCTTTTTAAATTATAAATTTAATAATAAATTAAAATATAAATATTAAATTAATAATAAATAAATAAAAATAATTATGTATAATTATTTTTTTTAAAAAAAATAAATTGATTTATATTTATATAATATATAGTATTTTATCTAAAATAAACAACTAATATTAAAATATTTTAAATGAATAAAATTTATATATATGAATATTATTTTCTAATGTAACTTTATAGTTATTTTTATTCATATAATTGATTTTTATATATTAATTACAATTTATATTATATTTAATGTTTATTATATTATATTTTTGTTTTAATATATTTCTATTTATTAAAAATATTTTTTATTTTTTATATAATTTTTAATTTTTTTATTTTATTTTAATGAAATATTTTAAAACTTAAATAATACACAATAAACACAAATTAACATTCAAAATGCATTTATTTTTTCTTTATTATGATAATTTAATTTTTTTAATAAAAAAAAACTATTTAAATAAATTATTATATATATCATACTTAAGTCTAAACTTAATTTAATTTATATTATGAATACTAAAAATTTTATATTGTTATTTAGTCTAAATTTTTTTACATATATAACTACTATTAATTTTGATTTCTTTTTCTAATATTAATATAAAAATCCTTTAAGATAATATTTATATATATATATATGTATATTTATATATATTTATATATATCTAATTAATATTTATTTTCCTTTCATTAAAATACAATTTTTCATTTTAAATTTTAAAAATAAATATCTCAAATCCTAAATTATTTTTGTACATGTTTTTTTATGAATAAACATGCTTTTAAAATTATATTCAAAAAATCACTATTTTCTCTATCTTGTTTTTTTTATTTTATTTAATTAATTATTTGTTTATAATTAAATTTTTTTATATATTAAATCATTTATACTAAATAATTATATAATATTATGTAAAATAATTTTTATAATTGTATATATTGAATTTAAACTTATGTTTATTGAATGCAAATAATATTCAGTATATTCTGTGTATTATTATAATACTTAATTTTAAATTAATTGAATTTTTTATTTCAAAGATTCATATAAATAAAAATTTTTGATTAATTTTTATATTTAAAGTTAATTATTAATTTTAATTACAAAAATTTAATAAAATTGAAAAATATAAAAATTTTATCGATTAATTTTCAAATATATAAAAATTAATTATAATTAATTATAATTATTTTTAAAATTATATAAAAAAATCTTTTTTTTTTTATAATAAATTATTGTTTATTTTAATAATAAATTTTACTTTATTTTTTTTAATGTTAATGAATAAACTAAAAAAAAAAGAATTAAATTTTTTATATTATAAATAAAATGAAATTATTTCTTATGTTATTATAATTATAAAAAATTATATTTATTTTTAAATAAATTTTTATATTAATTATTTTAAATATAATAATTATAAATTTTTATAAAGTTATTTTTTTTTATATGTATACATATAAGAATGATTAGAATGTAAAAAAAAAAAATTATTAAAAATACATAAAATTATTTTTAATTTAAAAAAAAACAAAAAATAAATATATATATATATATTTAAAAAAAACAATTTAAATTAGAAAACAAAATAAATTATTTAAAAAAAAAATATATAAAAAATAAATATGTCATAATTAAAAAATACAAGACCTCCAGTAAAATAAACAAGAAAAGCCCGTTCCGAACTAACAGAAGAATAAAAACAAGAAATAAAAGAAGCTTTTGATTTGTTTGATACAGATGGAACAGGCTATATAGATGCTAAAGAATTAAAAGTAGCAATGCGTGCACTAGGATTTGAGCCAAAAAAAGAAGAAATAAAAAAAATGATTAATGAAGTAGATCGTGAAGGAAGAGGAGTTATTGAATTTTAAGATTTCTTGGATTTAATGACAATTAAAATGGTATTTATAAAAAAAATTGAAATATGTTTATATATATATTTATATATTTATATATTTATATATATATATTTATTTACTTATTTATATAAATGTTTATATTTTTTTTTTTTTTCTTATATATATTTTATTTATATTTATATTTTTATATATAAGGCCGATAGAGATCCTCGAGAGGAAATATTGAAAGCATTTAGATTATTTGACGATGATTAAACAGGAAGAATCTCTCTTAAAAACTTAAAAAGAGTTGCTAGAGAACTTGGAGAAGCTATGACTGAAGAAGAATTATAAGAAATGATAGATGAAGCTGATAGAGATGGAGACGGTGAAATTAGTGAAGAAGAATTCATTAGAATTATGAAAAAAACTAATTTGTTTTGATTTTTTTTTCTTATATAATGTTTATTTTAAATTTTTTTATATTTTGTTATTATTTCTATTTTTTTATTTTTACAATTAATTTTTATGAAATTATTATTTTTTGATATCATTTTTTATATTTTGATTAATAATTTTTTATAATTTTTTTTATTTTTTAATATATATTTTATATATTAGTTTATGAATTATTTGTTTCTAATAAATATTTTAGTATATTATTAAAATATTAATTATAATTGTAAATATCCTTTTAAAAATAACTTTTTATTAATTATCATTTTAATTTATGTATATATTTAAAAAAAAAAATAGTTTAAATTTCAAAAAAAATAAACAACCCTTTTATCACATATAAATAAATACTTAAACGAATATAACTAATTATAAAAAAAATAAAAGAAAAATTAAAATATATAATATTTACAAAATTAAGAAATATAAATTCTATCAAAATAATATTACACGTATGCCATTAGCAATAAATAATATATAATATCTAGTAATTATAAAAAAAATTAATAAAAATATTATTATTAAAATAAAAAAATAAAAAAAAAAAAAAAAGATAAAAACAAAAAAAACAAAAAATGATAGAATTAATTTGTATTTTCACAACAGGCGGCATAATATTATTCCAGTAATAATTTTCCACATTAAAATCCGATCTAGTAGATAATTTAATAAAAAAAAATCTTATAAACGATCGTTCATCTGAAAAATCTTATCTCTACGACTCTTATCGTGTAATGTGGAAAAGTAATACTGACAAAAAGCTTATATTTATGATAGCTTATGGTGAATTATAACATTTACAATATGCCGATGTTTTATTAAAATTAATTGAAGCTACATATATAAACGAATATTTTTCACAAATAATAATAAAAAATAATATAATAAAATCCTTCCCTAAATTCGACGAAGGCTTCTAATAAGCAGTATAGACATGGTAAAATCACATCCGAAAGGAAAAACTATAAAAAGGTATGAAAACCTTCGAATAAACATAAAAAGGATAAGAAATAGAAACCAAAAAAAAAAAAAAAACATCCACAAAAATATCCACTACATCTAAATACGAAACCAATAATGAAAATTATGACGAAAAAGATAATAGTATGCATAATAATAGCGATAATAATACTAATAATAACGATTCGGCAAGTTAAAATACTAATTCATGTGATTCTAATGATGAATTAGGCTTTAAAAACACTTTACAGGAAACTGAAGAGGCTAGAAAACGTTTAAAAGGTAATATTTGAAAAAAAAAAAGCACATAACATAACATATATAATATTATATATACATAAAATATAGAAAGAATGGCAAAAAAAGCTGAAAAAAATACAATATAAAAATCAACTGTTGTAGTTGAAAATACAGAAGAAAACGCATCGTCTTCTAAAATAAAAAAAAGCAAAGAAAAAGCCATAGGTACAAGTTAGAAAATAAAAAAAAGTACACTCTAAGGACTTGACTTTAGTCATGCTAATAAAGAAGAAGACATAAAGAAATTCCAAGATTAATATTTAGGAGGAGATGATTAACATATAAAAGGATTTTACGATCTAAATGATTTATCTTCAGATGAAGATGAATAAAATATTAAAAAAAGAGGTTTTTTTGCTTCTTTATCGAATTCATTGAAATAATTAACAGGCTCAAAAGTAAAAAATATATTATATATAAAAAAATAAATAATATATAATATATTAAGGTATTAGATGCTTAAGATTTATAGCCAGTATTAGAGAAATTCAAAGATTAATTAATGAGTAGAAATGTCGCTGAACAAATAGCCTAATAATTATGTGATAGTATAAAATAAAATCTCTTAAAAACTAAATCTTAGGCCTTTACTACTTTATATAAGACCGTAAAAGAGTCACTTTAAGAAGCCATAAGTAAAATTTTGACCCCAAAGACTAATATAGATATAATCTCGGAAGCTTTAAGTGCCAGAGAAAAAGGAAAACCTTATATAATAACCTTTATTGGTGTAAATGGGGTTGGAAAATCCACAAATTTAGCTAAAGTAGCTTATTTATTTAAGACCTAAGGATTTTCTGTTATGTTAGCAGCTTGCGATAATTTCAGAGCTGGAGCAGTTGAATAAATAAAAACTCATGGAAGGTGTTTAAATATTCCAGTTTATGATAAAGGATATAGGGAAGAACCTGCAGATATTGCCTTCTAGGCTATCAGGGAGGCTACAATGAAAAAAATAGATATCCTCTTAATTGATACAGCTGGTAGAATGTAAGATAATGAACCTTTAATGAAACAATTAAGTAAACTTGTAGTGATGAATAATCCTGATTTAATTCTTTTTATTGGAGAGGCTGTAGTAGGGAATGATGGAACGGACTAACTTATGAAATTTAATAAGGCGTTAGTTGACTTATCACCTAAAGAAAATATTAAGGAAATTGATGGTATTATTTTAAGCAAATTTGATATTGTAGAAGATAAAGGTTTTTTTTTTTATTTCAAAAAATTTTTTCTTATATTTCGAAAAAAAAAAAAAAAAAAAAATATTTTTTCAAAAAGTTTTGTTGTTGTTATTTTTTTTTAATATATATATAATTTTTATTTTTTAATTTAAACTTTTTATAAAGTTGGAGCAGCTTTAAGTATGACTTATAATACAGGAAAACCTATTGTTTTTTGTGGAGTAGGATAAAAATATCCTCATTTAAAAAAATTAAATGTAAGAACAGTTGTTCATGCACTATTAAATTGATTTTATTATTTATATAATATTATACTTTTTGAGAAATAATTAATTTTTTTTTTTTTTTAATCATATTATTTATTATTGTTTTTTAATTATATTTTATTTTTATTTTTTTTAAAAAAAGTAAATTTTAATTATTTTTTGTTTAAATATTCTTTAATTAGCAAAATATCACAAACTTTATTATTTATATCTAAATATTTAATAACCATATATCTATTATTTAATTAATTCATTAGTTATTATTATAAACAATAATATTCTGGTTTATTTTTTATGTGTACTCTCTTTATTTCATCTGATAATCCGAAGGTTAAAACTGACAAAAAAAAAACATTATTTCCTTTATCGGGTTAAAATATTAAATTTTGACTAACAAACAAAAAGATTGTTAAACTAAAATTATTAATATTTCGAATTTTTATTTTTGTTAATATTATTAGATTTTATAATTTAAAAATTAACTTATTATTAAGAATAATAAAACTTTAAAATAATGTTCTATGAAGCATTTTTTATTGAATTAAAAATTAAATATTATTTAAATATAAAAATAAAAAATTATTTTTATTAATATTATTTGAATTTAATGTTATATATATATATAAATTCATACATATATGTATTTAAATAGAATATTATTTATATTTTTTTAAAAAAAAATTAATTTTTCCTTATACAAATATTTTTTTTTTTTTTTAAATAAATTTTATATTTTTTATTCAAATAAGACCATTTTATTTCATAATTTATCATTATTATAATATTATTTTTTAAATTTTTATTTCGTTCCTTTAATTTCTTATTAAAGTATTTTAATAGTAATTAAAGTATAAGCTCCTACAATAATCAAAGGTACTATAAAAGTAATAAAAATAAAAATCATTTTTTTATCATAATTAATTCCAAATTACTCTGTATTTATTTAGTTAGAAATTTCGTCAAACTAATCATATAATTTACCAATAAAGGTCTACTTTTTACTTATTTTTTAACACTAAATTAATTGTTAAATTATGAAAACTATTAAAATTTTCAATTAAAAACGCATTTTTTTATTTATATTTGCAATATATATTATTAATAATAATAAAAATATATATATATATATAAAAATTCTTAGTTTTAGTTTTAAAATATTTAAAAAATAACAAAATTTAATTCAAAAAACGATAATAAAAATTTTTACTTTAATAAAAGAAAAACAAGAAATAATATATATATATTAATTTTTATAATAATAGTTAATTTTCCAAACAACAAAATACTATAATATATATAGCTTTATAATTTATTTCAAGATTATATACTTTTATAATTTTCTCCACTACTAAATTCGAAAGCCCTAGGATTTCTTTATATAAAAATATATTATATTAAATAAATAATAAAACAAAAAATACTTTAAAAGGAAATCTTAAACAGCTTATTTAATTGATTAATTAGGATAAATAGGTTATTTAATAGGTTATCTATTAACCGGATCAATATACCCATCTCTTTTTATATGATCTTCAATGGCTTCTTTTTCATAAGTATGCCCAGATTCTGTAGTATATGGATCTTCCATTAACTCAAGTGTTATTTTACATGATAAATAATCAGGAATATTATAATCATATTATTAATAAGGATTTCCAATACATATTATAAACTTTAAATAATAAAAATAAAAAATATGAATAAATGATAAATAATACTTCTTATAATTCTTAATTAAATTAACTTTCATTTAAATTTAAACTATTTAAATATTTCTTATAATTATCAATTTTAATAATTTTATTATTATAAATTTCTTCTTATTATTTATACCATAATAATTTTTTAGCCCTATAAATATAAACAGAAATCTCTTTTTCATATTAACTTTTTTTATCACCAGCAAAATTACTACATAAAGTTAAAGCTCTAGTTAATTTTTTTATACCATTTTCTATTTTTTATATTCCTCCTTCATTTTTACCTAATTCACATAATATTTATCCACATAAAAGTTATCCTTTAATATTACAATCATCTATCTCTATAGATTAAACAGCATCTTCAAAAGCCTTTTTATTATTGAAGTTTTTTAATATATATATATATATATATTTATATCATTTTTTTACTTTTTTTGAATTTCCCTATATTTTATAACATCTTCCTCTATTAGAAAAATAAACAGATTAAGAACTATCGATTTCAATGGCTTTAGTATAATATTTAATAGCCTAATCATAATTTCCTTCTTTAAAAGATTAAGTTCCTTTCATTTTCCAATATGCTCCGGTATTTGAAGAGAGATTTTATTAAGAATTTTATTATTATTTTTATTATTATTGATTTTTTTTTCTTTTTTATAATCAGCTTTTCGGAATAAATTTCGAGTATTTTAAAAAGTTGGTTAAGGTTCATTATAAAAATTACTTTATTGAAAATTATTAGTATTATTTTATTATTAAATATTTGTTTAAAAAATTTGGTTTTATTATTATCTTTATTAATTTTATTATTATTATTATTAATTTGGATGATTTTAATATGTAAATTATTGCTATTATTATTAAAAATTTTACCTTTATTATTATTAATCATTATTTTATGATTATGGTCTTTATTGAAAAAAACTATTCTGGAATATTGGATTAAATACATCTGAGAAAAATTAATTCATGTCTGGATTATTATTTGATGATTGTTGATACGATTATGTATATTATGTTGTTTAGGTTGGAGGCATATTTGTATTAAAATTAAATTAAAACATTTTTTTTTTTTTATTTTTTTTTTTTTTAAATTTAGTAATTTTGCTTTCTTTTTTTTAATTTTTTTTTTTTTTATTATTATTATTTATTAGTTTTTTTTTATTTTAATATATATGTATATATATATATATTTTTTTTATTTTCTTTAATTGTAATTTAATTTTTTTTATATTTTATTTAATTAGAATTATATTATTTTTATTGAAAAAAAAAAAAAAAAAAATTGTAATAAATGGTAAATTTAAAAGTAAATATATTTATAATTATTTATAAATGAAATATATATAGAATAAACGAAAACAAATATATAAATAATAAATATTATTTATAAAAATCATAGAAAAATAATATATAAAACTAAATAATAAATATATATTTATATAATAAAATAAAAAATTAGAATTATATAATTTATGATAAAAATATAAAGAAATTCTTAAAAATATTTATATTATTCTATTTAATTATTAGAAATATATTAAAATATATATATATATATATATATATATATATATAAAATAACATGGATTCAAATTATAATAAATATAAAAATTATAAATAAAATAAATATTTTTAAAACTTTTAATTGCCAATAAATAGTAAAAATTAAATTAATAAATATATATTTATATGGATAAAATATTTATAAATAATTATGTATATATATATTTATTTTTTTTAAAATTCAATATTTATATTTTTTTATATTTTTTTTATAATAAAAAACTCTACTTTTGATATATTATATTAATATATTACTTTAATTTTATTTATTTTTTAAAAAAAGTTCTATTAATTTATATTTCATATTATTTTTAAATATAAAAAATATATAATTATTTATTATTAAAAATTTTATATAAATTATATTATAATATTTTTTTATTTAAATTTTTATAAAAATATATAAATAATTTTATATATTTTTATATAATTTTTATAAATTTAATATTTCATTTCATTTTGTTTATTTAAATAATTTTTTTTTTTAAATAATATTAATTTAATATAAATATTTTATTTACATTTTTGATTATAATTAATTATTCAAATATATAATAAATATTTTTTATTTTTTTTATTTTTTTATCCTATATTATATTAATTTATTTGTTCTACAAACAAACATATATAAAAAAATTATGATTTATTTTTATATTTAACAAATTTTTATTATTTAATTAATTCTTATTTAATTTTTGTTTAAACATTTCTTTATTTTTTATTTTTTATTTTTAATTTAAAAAAAATATATTGTAATAATATAATAAAAAAGAAGTAAATAAAAAATAATAATACAAACACATAATTATATATTAATTTTATTACCTTCATAAATACAAATAATTTAATTCCGATAATACACATATATAAATTTAAAAGATTTACACATTATATAAATTTTTTATTTAAAAAACAAAAAATCTCAATTAAAATATAAAAATAAAAAACATAAAAAAATATATATAAAGGCATAAATTGATAAAAATTAAATAAAAAAAATAAAATAAAAATAAAAAAAATTGTAAAATGTTGACATTTGGAGACGATATAATAGAACCAAAAAAACATGAAAAACTAAATAAAAAGTTATCATAAACAGAACCGAAAATTTAAACAGATTAAAAAGAATAAAAAAATCAAAAAGACATCGAAGAAGATTATAAAAATGATTAATAGCCAGAAAAATCATAATTTTAATTCATAGTTTAATCTCCAAAAACCTTAAAGCGTTTTGAAAATTTAAATAATATGAATTTTCTCCAAGAAAAAAAAAAAACTGACTAATCTCCAACATTAAATAATAACAATAGTGGCATATTTACCCATACATATTACCAAGAAAAAAGCCCAATAGAATCCCAAACGCCATAAAATTCCAAAAGATACCAAATAACAGAAAAAATGTTAAAAATAATTAAAATAAAAGATGTATTATTTACTACTTTATTGCTTTTACTTGACTCATTTATTAAACTATTGTCTCAATTTATTATTTATTCCCAAAAAGATACTTAATTATTCATTTCAGTTTCTTTTTTTGCATTTTCACTGCCTATAATAATCAAAACAAACATAAAAGAAAACATAAATAAGTCAAAACTTCATATAATAAACTGTATTTATAAGACTTTTCTTTTCGTGACTTTTTTTGAATGCCGTGTTTTTGCGGAGACTTAAAGTTCTAAACTAGAAAACATATTTTTCGGTATTTTTTCGTCTTTAATTTTATAAAATTTAGTATTAAAATTCCACTCTAAAATGATTTTCAACATTTTATATTTACTAATAATTTTTCTCTATATTTTTTTCCGAATAACTTCCTTTAATTATTTCCAAGAAAAAATTCATTGTTTTCTCATAATTATAATTTTCCTAATAATCTATCCATTCTACATATAAATTAATAAAATAGTAAAATAAATCAAAAAACAACACAAAGAAAACTCGAAAATTTTCTTCCAAAATCCAATTTCTTCTAAAATAAACTAAAATAATAATCCATATAATAATAATAATAATAATTAGGTAAATTCCCCACATTTTGGCATAGTCTCCAATTATTTCCAAAGCGCAAAATTAGAAAAAAATACTAATACAACCCATAATCATTGTACTAATTAAGTATTTTCACCAAGAGATGATTATATAGACTCAACTAGAGGTGCTTAATAAGAAATAAATGATGTTTCTTAGAAGACTATAATCTCGAATATTTTAAGTCCAAAAGAAATAGGGAATATCACAAGTCCAAAAGAAAGTGAATTAAACTTAGAAGAATCTTTAAAAATAGATGAATATTTATACAAAAACGATTAATAATAATAAAATAATACCCAAAAAATTAAATAAGAATAATAAACTTAATATTAATTTAGATTAGATATACTTGATTTGTTATTAATTAATATAAATAATGCAGTAATAGTAGTTAATTAATAAGACTCAAAAGTCTGTTATAATAATTAATAAGCCTGTAGAGTATTTAACTGTTCCTCAGATAAAATATTTTAATAATTAATGCCTTTAAAGAATATATTTTCATTTAAAAATACAATTTTGAATTTAAAAGAAATATTAATATAATACGAAAAACCTAATTATATATCAGAACTTGATACAATAAATGGTCTTTATTAGAATTTCGGATAGAATACCCGTGAAATAATGTACTGTGTATTACCTAAAAAAATCTTAAATAAGAAAAAGTCTAAATAACCAGAAAAATAACAACAAAATTAACTTTAAATTAAATCATTTTTTGATTAAAACTATATAATAGAGGTTGAGCTTTCCAAATTTAAATATAGAGGGGAATCATATATAATATTTAATATTAAAGATGTTAATTAAAACAATCCATTTACCGTAGTACATCAAATAAATCACAAAATGTAATACTTTGTATGTAAAATGATCTCAGAATTATTTATAGATACACAATAAATTAAACAATATTTAGATACAATGTAAAAAATACCAAAATAGTAAATAGATTATTAAGGATTTATTAATAAAATTGATTGTATTAATGAGTTTCTTTAAGATTTTGCAACTTCTTCACTTTTAATAAGTGGTACTTTTATTCCTGTAAAAAAAAATATTGATTTATATCAATTATCAAATGCTGTTATTGATAAAGTTAAAATGAGATCAACTTAATAATATACTTTTCAATTAAAATATAATGAAGATACACCTAGGGAAATTATTTAAGACTATAAAAGATTAGATAGAGTTTTTTATAATTTATTACTTTATTTTATTAATTTACATGATAAAGCATTTATATAATTAAATATTGCTAAAGAAAATGATAAAATTAAAGTATATAATAAAAAAATATATTATTTTATTTTATTTTATTAATTTATTTAAAATCAAAAAAAAAAAAAAGGTTACTATTAGTTGTACTTAATAAGATGAAAATGAAAATAATGCAATTAATTAATTTTCAAATTTCTGTTTAAATGAAAAAAATTGTAATATTACGAATGTTTATATGTTGGAAAATATGCATTATGGAATTCTACTTAGTAATAGTATTATATAAAAAATAGAGCCAAATGGAAACGGAATTACTTTTATAGCTTAAAATGACAATTCGTTTTGTTTTTATATATCTTTGTAATGAAAAATATATTATTAATATTTTTATCAGTAAATAATTTAAAATATATAAATATATATAATCAAAATTATTAATATATTAATAATAATTAAATAAAAAAGTTAAGTTTTTTTATAATTTAAAAATAAAAATTTAAATTAAATAAAAAAAAAGTTATATACAAAAAAAAAATAATAATAGATTAAAAGTAATTTGAATTGTAAATAATAAATATAAAAAATATTATTTTTAAAAAGTAAAATAAAATTATTAAAACATGTAGTTTCTTAATAATAAATTTATTATTATTTTTTAATTATTAAAGAAAGAAATTTAAAGATATAAATAAATAAAAAATAATAGAAAAATAAAAATAAAAATAAATAATATATTTATGTATAAATATATAAATATTTATATATAAATATATATATTAATTTATATATATATAAATATATATATTTTTTATTTTATATATATTTTTATTATAGTCAATTTTTACATAAATAAAAAAACTTATAAATTTAATTGATAAACGTGTAATTACCTACAATATAAAAAATTAAAAAGTTGTCTTTTAAAATTTAAAATTTTAAATATATGTATATCATAAAGAAATATACTTATTTTTTTATAATAGTTTTAACTTATCAATTAAAAATAAACTCTTTAAAATCTATATAAAATATATGTATATACTCATTTATTTAGATTTTTTTTTCAATTTTAAAATTTATTTAATATTTATAAAAATTAAATTCATAAAATATTCAAGTAAATGTTTATTGAATATAAGTTTTGGTTTAAAAAAAAAAATAGACATTTTACTATTAAAAAAGTTATCTTTATTTAACAATATATTTTTTATGGAAAATTATATAATAATTAATTATTAAAAGATAAAAATTATATAAGTAAATTTAATAATAAAATAAATATATTATCAAATATATTATATAAATTATCTATATTATAAAATAAATTAAAAAATCATTCAGTATTATGTAAAAATAATTTTAATTAAAATTATTATATATTTACATATAGATAGAAAAAAAAATTATATTATTTTAATATCAAAAGTATTAAATTTACATAAACAAAATACGATATAAATTAATATAAATTTAATAAAGATACAATTAAATATAAAAAATCAAATAGAAATTTAATACATATTTTTATATTTTTTTTAAAAAAAAAATTATAATTTTATATATATATATATATATATATTTATTTATATATATATCTAAATTAATTATATTTTCTATACTTTTTTTTATTTTTATTTTTTTATTTTTTTTTTCATATTTAATTATTAATTACTTCCTTTTTTTTTAATTAATTTTATTTCATAATTAAAGTTTCTTCTTTTTTATTAATAATTAAATATACTACATATTATTATTAAATTCTTCTATTTATTATAATTATTAATTTATCTTAAAATAATAATTTAATACTTTTAATTTCACATTTAAATACAATTAAAAAAGATACAAACCATTTGTATTTTATATAAGACATTCTTATATTTTTAATTAATATTTATATTTTATATATAATTTTTTTAGTAAAATAAAAAAAAGAGCTATTTTACTCGTAAATAGTTTATTTTGTATACTTATTTTTATTTATTTAAATTTATATTTTTTATAAATAATTATATAGAACTTAATTATATAATTATATAAATGAAATTGATTATTTTAATAACAGGATTTAAAAAAATTATTTTTTTTACAGTAATTTCCTTTTAAATAAATAAAAAAAAATCTAAATGACTTCTGTAATTCTTATAATTTCTAATATTTTAGAAATCAAACTCACATTTATTATTAGTATTGGCTATAATGAAATTATTTTTCTTACTCAGTATTTTAATTTTTTAATGAATTATTCGTTAAATATGTTTAAATATTCTGATGATTATATGATTGTTTTTAATTGACAGGATTATCCCTATTATATTATTTTTTTAAATATAAAAATATAATTTTTGTTATTTACTATATTATATTTTTTATTTTTTTATATAATTAAATTTTACATATTAAGAGGATTTTAAATGTAAATAGGAATAGTAATTGAGAAAGGTACTTATATTTAATATTAAGGCATATATTACATAAAAGTGTTTTAAAAAGGAATTAATTAACTTTCTGTTGTTCTTAAATTTTTAAATATAGATTAATATTTTTTTTTTTTTTTTTTTTTTTTAAATATATATTTTTTACTCATTAATTAAGTTTTAAGATTAAACTTGATTTTATACACTTTGATTTAATATTTAAATTTAATATTATTATTTTTATTAAATATTAGAGTTTAGATTACATTTTCTATAAACATTTATTTTTTCAATACATATAGGTTTAATTTTTTTTGAGATTTTATTATAAGCATTTATATCAATATATATTTTATTTCCATTAAAGTTATCTTTATTTTAAAGGACAGAATCATTATTAAATAATTCTTATATGCGCATAGTACAATTAGAATATATTTATTTACATTTATCATAATAGTCATAATATTCTAAATAATAAGTGTTTTTATAATCATTTAATATTTATTCCTTTTTTTTATTTTTTTTCAGTAAAATTATATATAGTTAATTTTAATACATCTAAATTAAGATGAAAATACTTTTCAGAGTGAAAATCATTTTAACTTATGTCTAAACTACATCCACTTTTTTATAGAATAGATAATGCTTTAGAAATCTAAAAAATAAGTATTTTTGTAATATAATATATTATTTTTAACAATAAAAATTTTTTTAGTTTTATATTTATATTGACAATTTATAAATATCTATTTTATTTTAATTTTATTATATTTTGGATAAAGCTTTTATCATATTAATTCGAAATATTATTTATTTTTAATTTAAATTTATATTAAAAAAAAATTCTTTTATATAATTTAAATTAGTTTTCTATAATTTTACTTTTTATTTAAGGATTTCGTCATTTTTGTTGAGCTTTATAAATAATTTTATAGGTTTTTCAAATTAACTTTTAATTTTTTCTTTTAATAAATTGAAAAAACATTTAATTAATTCAACTTGCTATTAAAAGAAAAAAATATAAAAAATTAATATTATATTTATTTATACATTCAAAAATTAAGAAAATCTTTATTTTTACAAATATATTTAAATACTTTTTGGAAATTTGAATGCCAAAAATAAAGGGTTAATTATCTTTTTTATTTAATGTAAAAAAAATTTTTAATATATTTTAGTAATTCATGAAAAATAATTTAAAAAAAATAAAAAATTAAATATTACTTTGTGTCTTGTATTAGACTCAAAAATATATTAAGAGAATGCTTCTATATCATCTTAATATATAAGCTGTTTTTATTTTTATTCTAATTAATTATAGGTAATTTTAAATAATGTGGAGAAAAATAATTTAAATCTTTGTACTGAAAAATAATATATATATATATTATATATATATATATATATTTATATATTTATATTTATATATTAAATTATCATAAATATATAATTATTATATTTTCAAATAGTTTTCCCATTTATATAATTTTTTTTATTATATATTTAAAATTATTATTCTTTTTAATTTTTAAACAGTAAATTAGAACAAATAGAAAATGTAGGTAGTTCAACAAAAAAGATAAATTAAAAAATGAACAATATACAAAAATAAGAAAAAGTCAAATTTAAAAATAAAGATAATAAAATATATATATAATTATTTTACCATTTCTTGATGTGATTTTTCCTTGATTTAACTAAAATCCAGAACTAATATATCCACCCTTAACTTATATTTCAAAATCATCATTTATCAGCAAAATATAAATACAAATATGCTATTAGGCTTTCTTAAAATATAAAAAATATATTTAATATATTCTGAAAAAGTATATAAATATTTTTACTTTATATTTTTAAAAATTATTAAACTACAACTATTTAAATTCTATTATTTTTTATTCATTTTTATGTATTTTAATATTTTCTCCTTTCATATTAAATCTTTCTTATATTTTATTTGACTTAGAAATAACACAATCAATAAATAAAATATAATTTTCATTTTATTAACCATTTTCTATATTTACATATATTGTCGGCATTTACAAATTGTAATAGGCATACCATTAAAATATATTTTTGTTAAGTTTACAATTAATATTTCTTTAGTGTTAGCTTACAGTAATCGATAAATTTATTTAATTTTATTCGATTTCATTCCATTATATTGTATTTTAATTTGAAGTAGAAATTTCATATTTGAAATATTTTTTATTCCATAATTATTCGATTTTTTCGTTTATCTACACAATAATTTTATTATTTAAATTCATTTTTTTAATTTTTTTTTTATTTTTTTATAATAAATTTTTTATTTTTTATTTTTGGGATTCTGTATTAATTAATATTATAATTTTTTTTCTATTTTAAATAATTACTAGTTTTTATTCTATAAAAAATACTTATTTCTAATAAATTTCGAAAATATTAATTAAAAAAAAATTATTATACTGAAAATATATTAAAATTATAAAATTATCATTTTATAAAATAAAGTAATTATTTAAATTAAAATGAAAAAACTTAATTTAAAAATAAACATAAATTAAAGTACTAAATTAAATAAATTTAAATAAAATTAAACTAAAAAATATATAGTAAACATTTTAAAAAATGAATTGATAAAATATTTTATAAAAAAAATTAAAAAAAAATATTATGAAAAAAAAATATTATGAAAAAAAAAATTAAATTATTTTTGTTTTTATAAATATTTTTTTTTTTTTTAAATTTTTTTTTTTTAAAAAAAAATTATTTTTATCCTATATATATTAAATATTTGATTTCCATTAAAAATAAAAATATAATTTTATAACTTTTTGAATATCAAAATTAAAGAAATTTAAAAGGTAATTTATTTAAAAATGTTACAAATAAAGTTTAAAAATATTTAAATATTAATAATTTTAACCAATATTAATAAAATATTTTTTTTTTAAATATTAATTTAATTTAAATTAAAATATTATATTAAATATAATATTTAAATATTAAAATTATAAAAAATAAATAGATTAATAAGTAAAAAACTTTTTATTTATAAAATACAGAATGTAAAATATTTAATAAAAAAAATACATAAAAAATATAAATAAATTTTAAAATTAAGATAAAAATTAAAAAATATACCTATATAATTATTAAAAATAATTTATAGTTTATAAATAAAAGCTTTATTAATTTAAATATTATCTATGTTTAAATAAAACGAAAATAAAAAAATTTAAAATTAATATTAAATATAAAAATATAAATATTGTATTATTATTAAAAATAATTTCTTGTTAAGGTTTATTTAAAGGAAACAAAAAATAAAAAAAAATATTTATTTTAAAATTATTAAAAAAAATAATATAAAATAAAAATATTAATTATAAATATAAATATATTTATATAAATAGATATATTAAATATAGATTTATATTTATTTAATATATATATATTTGAATATTTATATATTTATATATATTTATATATTTTTATTTTTTTTAATAAAATTATTATCTTTTTTCTTTTTTAGATATCATTAATTTTTATTATTTATTTTTTTAATTATAATTATTATAAAATGCTTAATATTTTTAATGAATTATTTAATTCATAAAACAGATAAAAAACTTAATTTACATTTTTATATTTTCCAGAAACATTAATTATAGATTAATTTTTCAATTTTCTTTGGTTATTTCGTTCATAATAAACAGGAAAAATACTTAAAAGAAATTCTGAAAACAGTTCTCCTTAAAAAATTCTCTAATATATTTTATAAAACCAAAAAATACTTATAGAATATATACTTATAAACGAAAACATATTAAAAATAAAATATTTATAAGAAAAATCTGAGATTACAAAATATTTCGAAACAAAATAATATAGTTTAAAGAATATTAACCCTGAAAATATATTTATTTAATTATTTAGTAACAAAAAAGATTTCCAAAATGAATATTTCAGAGTTTAATATAATGAAAACTATACATAAGTATTTAAATATAAAACAAACAAAGAATATACTGACTTTAATATATTCTTAAACCAATTCCAGAAAATAGATAATGAACAATTAGAATTAAACCTAAAATATACAGTTTAATAAATCGTTTAAAATATAGAATATATACAATAAAGTAAATTAAAATAGGCTTTATTTTATTTTATAAAATTAAATGAAAAAACCTAATTAATATACTGGAATTAAATTTTATTTGATTTTCCTAAAAATAACATACCTTTTTCATTTAATTATCAGTTTTTTTATGAAAAAAACTAAAAATTTTAAATTCTAAACTAAGAAAAACTATAAATAAAAAAAAATATTATTGAATAAAATATAATTAAACAAAGACCAAGTTCTACATATAGTACTAATAATTAAAAAATGAAATGCATTTAGTGTAATAATGAAGGCTTTAATTTATATTAAATTAAATAATAATAAATATTAAAAAAATTAAAATATACAAATAATATTTAAATTTAAGATAATAATAAATTTTGTAAATAATGCTTTTTTCGAAAAAACGAAGGCAATTTTTCTAAAATAACTCATATTTCAAGTAGTAAAAATGGTGTTTTTAATAATAGTTAATATTTTAAAAGACCATATAATTTTTTTTCTAAAAATACATAAAATAATGATTTTAAAGTAAATATTTAATTTTTACAAGAAGAAAAAAAAATAAAAAATTATGAATAAAATTTTTAAACTGAAAAAATCTTATAAAAAATAAAGTTTTTAGAATTTGATATGGGAATAAATAAAGAAAATAAAAAACGTTTTAATAATTCTTAATTTAAAAAACCACTATGAAATTAAAAATAAATAAATATTACAAATTATTTATATGTGTATTTCTATTTTTTTTTTAACAAAAAAATTAAATAAATACAAACATATATAATATATATATATATATATCTTTATTTATTTTTTTTAACAAAAAAAAATAAATTAAATAAATAAAAAAAATATAAAAATGGAAGAATAAAACGTTGAACCAATAACAGGCTAATACATCAAATAAATCCAAGAAGAAATAGACGCCTAAATCTACCAAAATCAACAAAATTAAGATGAAGAAAACTAAAATCTATTAGTTCCTTTAAAATCAGATTGCTATTAAAAAAAAAAGAAAAACTTTTCATAAATAAAGTACTATTTAAACTCTAAAAAGTCTCAAATAAGATAAAAAATAAACTAAAATCACGATTTATTATCTATTATATGCATTCTTTTAATAATCGGAATAATTTTATTAATATTTGCTTTTTTTAGTTTATATTTAATAAACATATTAAATTTAACTTCAAAATTTAACAAAAAAGAAGATTTTTCAGAAAAATACATAATAAAATCAAAAACAGATAAAAATGAATATAAACTAAAAACATTATATAATGGTTTATAGGTAATGATTATTAAAAACACAAATAAAAATTTCTCTATTGTAGCATTAGATGTCAAAGCTGGAAGTTTTCAATAAAATATAAACGGATTAGCACATTTATTGGAACATATATTATTTCTTTCAAATGAAAAATATCCGGATATTAGTTCTTTGGATAATTTTTTAGCATTAAATGGAGGTTATTCAAATGCGTATAATATATACAAAATAAATATATATATATATATATATATATATATATATATATATATATATATATATATATATATATATAGAGAAACTTAAAATGAAAATACTACTTTTTATTTGAAAGTAAATACTAATTATTTATAAGATGTACTTGATATTTTTTCTAATATGTTTATTTCTCCTATATTTGATGATATTTTAATCAGAAAAGAACTTTTGGCTGTAAATGATGAATATGAGATTGATATTAATGATTCTGGTTGGAAAATATTAAATTTATTAAAATTATTAGCTAATCCATAACATCCTTTTTCTAAATTTAATATTGGAAATGCCGAATAATTATCCTAAGTACCTAATCTGGCTGAAAACCTATAAAACTTTAAAGAAAAATACTATACAAGTGAAAATATGAAGCTTGTAATATACACAAATGAAGAAATAGAAAATATTTTAGATTTTATTTAGCCATTTAATCAGATTCCTATCCAAAACTAACTATAAGAAGAAGACTAGGACAAAATAACAGACTAAAAAATTTTCAATTAAGGTTTTTAGTAAATAAAAACTTCCTTTGGTGGATAAAACGAGGAGATTTTTATAATTTTTTAAGTCTAAATAAGTTAATTCTCCTATAAAAAAAGAGGAATAGAATTCCTTATTTATTTAATTGAAAGCAATCACGATTTTTACGAGTTTTTAGAAACTAACTATAACATTTTAGACTTAAAAATGGAAATTTATTTTGAAGGTAAAAACTACGTTATTTTCGGTTGTAAAATTACAGTATAAAGTCTCTAAAAAAGCCAAGAAATAGTGAATTAATTTATGCTTTTTATAGATTTTTTGAAATAAAATGAAATAAAGACTTCATATTATAACGAAAAAGGTAAAATAGAGTCTTTAAAATTCCATTATAATAACCAAGAAACCGATATTTTTAACGAAGATGGAATATCCTAAATAGCCCGAAATTTAAATAATTTTAATTTTAAGGAAGCCTTAATAAAAGACTACATTTGGCAAGACGAATTAGACCAAGATTTTATAAAAAACATCTTCGAATAAATCTAAAATAACGAAAATATAATAATAATAAATAACGAAAAAATATAAAAAAATAATACCTATTAAAATTATGACAAAACCTTTAATATTTCATATACAAAATTAGACAATCCTAATTTCTTTTAACTAGAAAAAAATAATACTACACCTTTTTTACCCCAATAATAAAATCCATATCTTCCTTTGTAGGAAGAATTAGTTGATATTTGTATATAAAACGATATGTAGATTAAAAATGATAATATAGGCTAAAAAAATCCTTTTAGTGAAAAAAAAGAACTATATAATTTTAAGTCTTTTGATTATATCAGTGATTCTTAGGCTTTAGAATGTGGTTTGCAAGATTATATTTAGAAAAATTAATAAAATCCTTCTCTAATAAAATATTAGAATAACATTGAAGGGTGGTATATGTTAGATTCTTATTATAAATAGCCCTTAAGTTATGCTTTTTTTGATATTTAATTTCCAAATATGTAAAATAATATATCCGAAATTGCCGCAATGAGTGTCTTAGTGTAGTTTTTTAAGAATGAGATTTTAGAATAATCCCTTTAAGCACAAGAAGCCGGTTTCTAATTATAAATAGAGTTTAAAATGGCCTCTATGAAAATAAAAGTTGCAGGTTGGAGTGAGAAATTCGGAGAATTTTGTCCCGAAATTTTCAAAAAATGGAAAAATATGGAAATAAAAAAAGAAAAATTTTAAATAGTTAAATAACAAATTTTAGAAGAAAAAAAATAATATTTATAACTAGATCCTTAGAAATAAGCTTTTTATCTTTTTCTTAGTAAGGCACTACTTTTCAAACATTTTGATATAGAAGAAATAATAAAAGAAATAGAAAATCTTAAACTAGAAAAAATATAATAAATATTTGATTTATATTAGAATAAAACAAAACTAAAAGCACTTATATATGGTAATATTTAAGCTAAATAAGCATAAGAATTATTAAATTAAATAGAAAATATATTTTAATAAACAGAAGATAATTTATCTTATATTCCTTAATAAAATATAGTTAAAATAGAACCTTTACATACGTATATAATAAGGTAAAGAATATATATATATTATATATATAAAAACAAATAAAAAAAGTATATATATATATATATATATATATATATATATATATATATATATATATATTTATTAATATATATTTATATATATAAATAAATATATACATATATTATTTTTAATATTATTATTTGTACATATTTTTTTATTATTTTTTATTTATTTATTTTTATCTTAATTAAAAATACAAAAAAAGTCCTATAACAAATATATAAACTTTTTTTACATTTATTTTTTTAATTTATTTTTAAAAAAAAAAATGAAAAATATATATATATATAATATTTATTACATTTTAACCTTATTTTTTTTTATTTTTATGTATTTTTAATAAAAATATAATTTATTAAATTTAAAATAAAATAAAATTTATATTCTCTTTTTATTTTTATTTTATTTTTTTAAAAAAACTATATCTATTAAAATAAAGATATATAATACTTAAAAATAATATATATATATAGAATAAAAAATTATGGATAATAAGATAACAAAAATAGAGCTTTATTAAATTATTATTAAATAGGAATAAGAACATATAAAAATTATGGAATTTTAAATCTAATAATAAATGATTTAAATAATTATATATATAAAAAATTACGTACTGAATAATAACTAGGATATGTAGTATGTGCTGAAATAATATCTATAGGAAATATAGATGGGATTCTAATATAAGTAATGGGTGATTAATAAAAAGCAACTCTTCTATATAATTACGTAGACGAATCATTAGTTAAATACTTCGAATATTTACAGGATAATATATCCGAAAGATTAAATAATATGAAAGAAAGTACTATAAAGAATTTACAAGAAAAAAGAAGTTCATAAATGGAATTTTTTAATGAATTGATAGAAAATATTGAATATCTAAATTACGATTTTTGGACAAAAGAATAGACTGTGGAGGAAGTTTAGTATTTAGATGAAGATGAAGTACTGAATTTTGTAAATTTAGTACTTTTTGAAAAAAGAGGACTTTTGTCAATTTAAGTACATAATTAAAATGATATTATAAATAAAGAAATTGATCTCGAAGATAATTTCGTAAATGAAAATGTTACGATTTTTTGTGATGAAATTCCTCCATAATTAAATATTAAAATAACTTTACATTAGATTATAATTTATATTGAAATAAAATATTATTATATATAAATATAAATATATATATATTATTTATATATATATATTATTTATAAATTTACATATTTACAATTTTTCTTCTTAATATAATTTTTTATATATAATAATAATAAATATATATAAAAATTAATCAATATTATTTTTTTTAACAAAAATTTTAAACTTTTTTTTTTAAATCCAAAACCTTTTAATTATTTTTTAACTCTTCTTCAATTATGACCTTTCCCTTTAAAATTTCACAAGCTTAAATTATAAATCCACCTACTATTTCCATATCTTATTCTTCACATCCTCTATTAGTTAAATCATAAGTTCCTAAATGTAATAAATTATTCTATTAGCCTTATATTCTACATCCTGTCACTATTATATTAACTTGTTCCAAAAATTCTTCAATTACATTTCCTTTAACTTCCTTATTACTTAAATCAATACTAACTAAATGATTATCAGTACCTCCTGTAAATACTTAAAATCCTTTATATTATAAAAATCCGCTTAATTTTTTTGCATTCATAACAACCTACTTTGCATATTATTTAAAAGAAATACTTTATGCTTCTTTTAAAGCTACACCAATAGAAGTTATGGTATGATTATGAGGACCTCCTTAATTTCCAGGAAAAATAGCAAAATCAACTTTCTATATTAAATTTTAATCTTTTAAATTACAAAAAACTAAAGCTCCTCTTGGTCCTCTTAAACTATAAAAATATATAGATAAAATATATATATAGATATATATATATATAATAAATAATATATATATATATATATATATATATTTATATATATATTTATATATTTATTTATATATTTTTATATTTATATATATATATATACCTTTTATGTGTAGTAGTAGTTACTACATCAGCATAAGGAAAAGGACTCTCAATTAAACCAGTAGAAATAAGTCCTGCAACATCAGAAATATCAATTAGTAATTATGCATTAATTTTATCACATATTTACCTTAGTTTACTATAATTAATTTATCTAGGATATACATTGGCTCCTCCAATAATTAATTTTGGTAAATAATGACTAGATAGTTCTTCTAATTTATCATAATCAATAGTTTTATCATCTTTTAATCCATAATTTAATACATCGAAATATTTACTTACAGCAGATATTTTTTCTCTTCCTAATTAAAGTCCATGTGATATATGTCCGCCTTCAAATGGGTTTAAACTCATAACCCTTTCATGATTATTTATAAGGGCAGAAACCACATAGAAATTAGCTGGAGAACCACTTAGACATTAAACATTTACTCTCCATTCTTTTTTATTTAAATTAAATAAACTCAAAGCACGGTTTTGGCATAATATTTCCATTTAATCTATATATTCATTTCCTCCATAATATCTCAAATTAGGATAACCTTCGGAATATTTACAGTTCATAATTGATCCTAAGGCTTAGTTTACAGAAACAGATGCTCGATTTTCGAATGGAATTAATGAAATACTTGTGTTTTAGCGCTACATTTCATTTTCGATTATTTTTTATAGCTAAGGATCGGCTTCAGGTAAACGTTTATGAAGGTTTTATTGACGAACTGTTATATTGTATTTTATTAGATTGGATATTTATTTAATCATATTTTTTGTTTAAATATCTTTTTATTTATTATTATTACTTTTTTTATTTTTAGATTAATAAATATTTTTTTGCATTTATTAAGATATATATATATTTTAACAAAAAACTTTAAATTAATTATAAAAAAAATTATACAAAAAAAAATAAAAAGATAAAATTTCAGATATCCTAATATTTACTTGAATTATTTTATTCATAAGCTTAACTTCTAAAGCCTTTAATTTTTCTAATTAATCCCGTAAACTATATAAAAGTGAATTTCATTCCATCTTATATTAAATACGGAAGATCTTAGATATAAAAATACAAAGGTAAGGCTTCTATCCCAGTTATTCCATATTTCGATTTATTAATTTAATATCCTATACACATATAAGCTAAAATTCCTAAAAAGAAAATAATTAAAACTTTCAAAGCAATAAAATTCCCACTTCCACCCCCAATACACCCTATAGGACTTTTTAATTCGAATTTCAAATTACATTAATCACTTGAATCTAATTTAAAATTATTATCTTAATAATTACTACATACAATATTTATTGTAGCTTTTTTTTTCTCTCCAGTTTCTTTTGCCTGACTAGTTATTAAATTATTATTCTCATCATATCTTATTACTGGAGGTAAAATACATGTATCACCCGTATATTAGATTTAAACACCCTTTTCGGCTATATCATCTATATGGGAAAATATAGGATTTGATGAATATGCTATTATATCACAATTTTCGGTTAAATCACCTAATATTTATAAACCCTCATATACTGCTACTTATTTATCAGAGCATTTTACTGTTTCACAAAAATTAAATACATATACTATTTCAAACATTCCTAATCCTGAAACATCATCTTTTACTACATATCTATTTTTTTTTTTTTTTTTGGTTTTTATTTTATTTAAGCCTATTTTTTTTTATTTTTATTTTGGCTTTTTTTACTTAGATTATGTAAATAATTGTTAGAAATCATATTGATTTTATAATTTATCTGTCCATTTACATTAAATAGAATCTCCTTTTATAATTTATATTGTTATTATTAAAAGAATTATTTATTTAAACATTTTTATTTTATTTATTTTTAAAACAAAAGAAAAAGAAAATATTTTTAAGATTATTTTTTTTATAATTATAATACGTTTTTAATTTTAAAACAAAACAAAAAATCATTAAATAAAACACAAAATATATTTATTTAAAAAAAAAAAAAAATCTAAATCAATATAAATTATTTAAATCTATATAATATATAAAACCATTCAATAAAATTTCTATTCTTAAAAATAAAAATAAAAAAATAAAAAAAATAATATAAAAAATGGGAAACAATCCTTAAAAACCTTAAGTTATATGTATAATAAATTAAATAATATAATCAATATTTGTTTTAAAATAAAAAACTTAGCAGGAACAGATGTATAAGTAGCATAACAATAAAATTAAATAGATTAAAATTTTGAAAACTTTATTAAATAATCATTTAAAAATGTTGCAATTAACGGTAGTCTATACAAAGATAAATTTAATGACGCGTTAGCTGTTTTAGAAAACTTTAATATAAAAAGAATTCGATATACACCTTTAGGAGAGAGACTTTTTAATATATTTGATACAGTTAAATTATTTATATTTTTATATTTTTCATTTATATATAAAATATATATATTTTATTTGTCTATTATAAAATATATTCATATGAAAAATAAAAAAAAAAAAAGAATAAAGAAAATAATATTAATGAATAAGAATTTCTTTAAGGTTTAAGTAATTTAATAAAAGACAAAGAAATGAGAATAAGCTGTATATATTATATATATGTATATTTTTTTAATATAAAAACTAAATAAGATACATTCAAAGCTTATGACAAGGATGGAGATAATAGAATTTCAAGAAAAGAATTTATTGAATTCTTTGAAGATTCATGGAAAGCAGCTTTTATGATTTTAGGAGATACTGCAAACAAAACACGTTTTAATTAATAAACAATAAATACAGCAAAATTAAATGGATGGGCTTAACAAAATATTCCTAATTTAAATCATTAGATAGAAAACATTTTCTCTTAATTAGATAGAAATAAAAAAGGAGTATTATTTTAATCTAAAATTATTATATATTTTTTAAATTAGTTTATTGATTATCTAACTTTCTAAAGTTGGGTTAAAAGTAGTAATATGCATTCGATTTTTGCTAATTTTGATAATATAAAAATAGAAGTACCTATTGATTTTTATTAATTAGAAAAAAACACTTAATGAAATAATAAATATAAATATTAAAATAATAATTAATATAAAATAAATATTAAAAGAAATAATATTTAAAAAATTATATTTAAAACAAAAAAATTAAATATTATATTATTTATTTATTTATTTATTAATTTTTTTTTTTTTTTTTATTTATTAATTTTTTTTTTTATATTATATATATATATATATATATATATATATATTTATATATTTATATATATATATATAATTATTATTCAAAACATTAAAATAATTTTATATTTTTTTTATTTTTTATATTTTAAATTTTATTTATAGATAGTTCTATAAATATTTTTTTATATGCCATTATATTTATATTTATTTTTTTGTTTCATATTGGAAAAGTTTTATAATTATAAATAATTTTACAAATTTAATCTTTGTTATTTATTATATTATTTTATTCTAAAATATCATTTTTATTAAATTATATATTTTTAATAATATGAACAATTCCTGTATTTGATTAAATTCTTTAATTATGATTTTTAAATATATTATTAAAGTTTTATTCATTAATCTATGACTAATTTATAAATTCTATATTTTTATTAGTCCCATCTTATAAAACTATACTAAATTTTGATTAATAAAAGTTTGATTTATATTTCCTTCGTTTCTTATATCATACATTTGTTTCGTTTTACTGTACAAAAATTTATTTTACAAACATTATTTCGGTATAATTTGTTAATTAAAAATAAACGTTTAATTATTGCTTATATTGTTTTATATTATAATATTATTAGTATTATTTATATTATTATTATTAATTATTAAATTATTATTTATTATTTAATCTTCTAATTATCTTGAAGAGATTTTGATGTATTATTCATTTTGTTATTTTGCCCTTATATAAATTTTGTTTTAAAGATTTATACGTTTAAATGTAGTTTATATTAATATTGCTTATAAAAAATTAAAACATAAATTATTATTATGGAATGGATTCTTTCCGTTTGAAATCCAGACTTTTTTTAAATATTCATTTGTGGTCATACTTATACTTATTAAATAATTATGAAAAATAAATAACCCAATAACAAATATAGAAAACTAATTTATTTTTTAAAATAAAAATATAAATATATATATATATATTATTACAGATGATGATATCACTAATATTATTATACAAACAGCTAAATGTTCAACATTATCTCTTGCTAACAAATCTATATTTGTACATATAATTACAACTAAAAGAAATGATAAAAACAATAAAAAAAAATAAAAGAATCTATTAAAAATATATATATATTTACAAAAGATTAACTAAATATTTATAAATACCTATAATTTCTTTTCCCAACACACTATCCTAACCATGGACAATGATGATCAAATCTTTCAACACAATTATTACATGAGTAACAATGTGAAGTCCTTGTAGGTCTATATATACAGCCTTATATTTTTATTTAATTTTTTTTTAAATTTTTTTTTTTCTTTTTATAACATGTTTTGCAATATTTTAATCTTAAAAAATATGACTTATTATAAATTAAAAAAGCCAGGTTTTACTTTAACTATTTTTTTTTTTAAACTACATATTATTATAAGGGTATTTATAAAGCATCCTAATCAATTTCATATTATAAATTCTAAAAAATATATATCATTATTATTTAAAATATTTTTTAATTTTATACAATTTTTGGCATTATTCCTGGGTCCGTTAAACTTAAAATAAAAAAGAAAATATTTGTCAAAACATGAAGTATTATTAAAAATCCTATTTATGCTGAATAATACATTTACTATTTTTTTTTTATATATATATTTTATATTTAACAAAATTGTTTATTATCATATAATCTATATATTTTTTAATTTCGAATAACTTAATTACAGGAATGATATAAATATATTATAATAACATAGGGGCATTAAGTAAAATAAATGTCCCAAACTATTTCTTTATATCCGATCTTTAAAAATAAAAATAATAATAATTTTTGTTTTATATTATTAAATTAATGTTTTAGCTACCCTCCTATATATTTTCCATTACAATATAAAACATTGTTTGTTTTCCAATATTTATATAAATGTGATATATCATTTTAAATATATTTTTTTTATTATTTATTCATACTAAAAAAAAATTATTTTTAATATATTTTTTTTTGTTTTATTATAGCATTTAATAATATATTATATATAAATTTTAAGTGCTTTTATAATAATTTACATAACCTTAGATTTATAAATGTTTTTTTAAATTAAGAAATTTCTTAATATTTATTAATAAATTTTTTTAAAAAAAATTCTTAAACAAAAACAAAAAAATTCAAATTTAAAAATAAATAGATTTGATTTTATATTTAAAATTTAATTCATATTCAACTTATATATAAATTAATTTATATAATTCAAACAAATTTACTTAAAACATATATTATAATAAAAAAAAATATATAAAATAAGATTTTATAAAATAAATAAATATAATATCAATTATTATTTATATAATATCTGTCAATTATTTTACAATTCTACGAACAAATTATTATCTTATATTAATATATAAAATTTAAATTATTAGTAATACAACATATAAACATTTTTTTTTTAACAAAAACTATTAAGTAAAATCCCCTCAAAATAAAAATACTATATTTTTAAGAAAATATATAAAAAAAAAAACCCTAAATTAGCATTCTTCAAGCCTTTAATTCTTATTACAAATTTAATTCAGTTTCTCCTTCAAGCCATATTTTTTTTTTCCATCTTCCCAAATTCCAATTTTGCTTTCTCCATTTGGCAATGTATATTTTCCTTTTCCATGTTATCTTTTTATTATTATAATTAAAAAATAAAGCATAATAATTTATATATTTTTTTTTATTTAAAAATACTTTCCATATTACCAAAATCCTTTATATTATCTACCATCAACCCAATAATATGTACCGAATCCATGTTTTTTATCATATTAATATTCACCTTCATATCTTCTTCCATCCTACCATGTATAAATACCTTTACCATGCATATTATTATTTAACCATTCACCCTTTTTTTTTTTTTTTAAAGAAATCAATAAATTAAAAAATTAACTTCATATCTACGTTTATCTAACCATGTGTATATTCCTTTTCCAGTAATTCTACAACAACAACAAATATATATATATATATATATATATATATATATATATATATATAAATATAAATATAAATATTATAATATATATATATAAATATGAATTAAAAAAAATAAAAACCTATTTTCAAACCAATCACCTTCATATTTTGATCCATCAGACCATATATAAACCCCAATACCATCTTTTTTAGCTTATTTATAATATCCTTCATATCTAGAACCATCTGCCCAAGTTTCTATTCCATATCCTTCTTATAAATCATTTTTCCAATATCCTTTAAAAAAAAAAAGAAAAAGAAATTATTTATATAATAAATAATATTAATTATATATATTTTTTTTTATAATAAAACAAACCGTCATATTTAGCCCCATTAGCATGTAAATATGTTCCTTTACCATTAGCCTTATTATTTTCCCATTCTCCTTCGAAAATATCCCCATCAACGTGTAAAAATTTACCTTTTCCATTAGCTTTATTTTCTTTCCATTATCCTTCATATCTAGCTCCATCTTACCATATTTAAATTCCAATGCCATCTCTATAATTACCTTTTTATTTTATTAGAAAAAATATGAAATATATTTAATTTTATATAGAGTAGGAAAACCTATCCATTCTCCATCATATATTGCTCCTGTAGAGAATTAAAAAGGAAGCCTTTTTTCTCTCGTTTTTCTGTTTTAAAAATTCTAACTTAATGTTTATATAAATTCTTATTAAGTAAAATATTTCTATTCATTAGCATCTATTACACCTCCTATATTATTTTCATCGTTTAAAGGCTCTTCATTACAAAGAAGACTATTTTGAGCTAATTTTGGTGATTTTTAATACTTTTTTTAAAAATAAAATAAAATAAAAATAATTAATTTAATTTATGGTTTATTTGTTTTTATAATTTAACAGATTATTGAGTAGCATTATTCTTATTTGGACTAACAAAAACACTCATTATATTCCCATTATTATTTTAATAATTTATATTTTAAGAATTAAACATAGTTGCTGATCTATCTTAATATAATTAAACTGTAGCATTGTTTTCATTGTTATTTTCTATTATGGCATCTGTTGTAAATTCGTTTTATTTTGAACAATTACATGTTGAACATTCTTATCCCATTTATATATATATATATATATTAATATCAGTTAATTTTTTTTTTTATATTAAAATTACTATTTCTATTTACAATATATACTAATAATAAATATATAATTATTTTTATGTTTAAATTATATTACTTTAATAAAAAATAAATTTTTATATTAAAAATTAAAATACATATAAAATAATTTAAATAAAAAAATAAAAATGTTTTTAAAAAATTTTATATAAAAAAATAATATATTTATTATTTAAATATATTTATATTTTAAATAAAAATATTCAACGAATATAATAAGACATAAAATAAGAAATAAACAAAGACAAACCAATAAAAAAAATACATTAATCATAATTAAAATGAAGTAAAAGCCATATTTAAATAATAGGAACCAAAAATAAAGCTGCATAAAAAGATGTGCCTTTAATAACAGATAATTCAGCTCCAACACTCATTCCAAATAGTTAAACTAAACCAGGGGCAACAATAGTATATATACCTTTTTCAACAAGTGAGAATATTATAAAATCTCTTTTTTATATTATATTTAAAAAAATACATAAAAAAAAACTTACAAAGCAAATAAAAATTTAAAAGAACTAAGTAAAGGAAATAAGCAAATAGAAAAAATTAAACATAAAATCATATTAGGGTAAATATATACGAAAGTAAATTTATCAACAATAAATCCCCAAAAAATAGTCGATAAACTACCCAAAACAGAAGCTATTGTTGCTAAATAAGTTAAAAAAAGATCATTATTAATTTTCGTTAATCCATATATTTTAAAATTTAATGATAAAAAAATAAATATAAAATTAATAAAAAATGATGAAAAATAAATGAGTTAAAAATTTTATGAAAAAATATCTTTCTTTAAAGATCTAATACTATTAGGAATTAATTGTTAAATATTTTATTTATTATTTTCTAAGTCATCTTACTAGTTTTTATTGTATGAAATAAAAAAACAGCCGAATGTATTTAAAGCAAGTTAAATTAAGCCAACATTAAATACCATTTAAGGAATATTTTTAAATACATTTTCTCCAAAAAGTTTATAATTCTAAAATAAAATATATATATATAATTAAAAAAATATGTGAATATAAATATATATAATTATATATAAATATATATAACTATATATATTATAAAAAATCTATTTTATATTTATATTCATATATTTTTATATTTTATTTATTTTTATTTTAAATTCTTTTTTTTTTATAAAATAATTATATAAAAATACTTATTTTCCTTCTTAATAATCTATTTCCGCTTTTAAATTTTATGGATTTACCATTTTATTTGTAATAATTAAAAATAAAAATCCCGAAATTCCAAAACTGGCCAATGCAATACCTGTCGCGCTTCCTGTATTTTTAGGAAAATGACTCCACAGGCAATACAAAACAGGCATTACGCATGATCCTATCAAAAAAATAGGAATTATCATATAAAATAATGCGAATTTATAAAAAGTATCCTAATATGATGATACAATTAAACTGCAAGAAGAAATTATAACAGAAATTCTAATTATTGGTTCATAACCATATTTACGGCATATTCTTAATGAAAATAAGGAAGCTATTCCTACTGGTATTGTTGTTATCGTAATCAGTAAACTTATTTCTTTTATTTTTAAATCAGGATTTAACTATTTTTAATTATAAGTATTTTATTTTTATTTTTTTACACTTTTAAAATAGCAATAATAATAAATATTTAATATTCCCCATGTTGTTATAAATCCAGTTGCAAATTTTATAATTATGACTCCTATTAATGCTTTTTTAGCTTAAATCGATAAGTTTTTGATATTTTAAAACATTTTTTTTTTTTATTTAATTTTAATAAAATCAGAATAGATAATCAAAAGTTAAAAAAATAAAAATATTCAAGATAAAGATTCTTTTATTTTATATTAAATATATATACATAATACAATAGTGTAAAAAAATAAAAAAAAATATTCGAAGGAAAAAGTTATAATAATGTTAAAAAATCTCAACAATAAACAAGAAATAATATTAAGAAATTAAATAGCCTCGTTTACATTAACATTTCTAGCCTATGCCGCAGTTCATGCCACTCGTACATCTTGGTCTTCTTCAAAAGAGAGTTTAAAAAACCAAATGTAAGACCAAGATGATAAATTTCTTGGTTTAGTGGACACTTCATTTTTATTATTTTATGCATTTTCAATGTAATTATAAGGATCATTTACTAAAAAAATTCCTTTGTAATATGTTTTGGGTATAGGCATGATTAATGCTTCTATAGCATTTTTGATTATTTATTTTGTATGTCAAGTAACATTAAATAAGCCTTTTATTTTAATTATGATGATATTAAATGGGATCTCATAATCTACAACATGGCCAAGTGTCGTTTCTTGTATGGGAAATTGGTTTGGAAAAGGAAAAAAGGGACTTTTAATGGGAGTATGGGCTACAAACGGAAATTTTGGAAATATGATAGGTTATTTTATATAAAATATGGCAGTTAATAGAATGAAATTAGACTGGAAATATTCTCTATTTTTCTCAGGGATGTTTCTTCTTGTCCTTGGTGTCGTTTGCGTGCTATATTTGGACCCTTATCCTTAAAAATTCGGTATTACTTAATAAGATTTACAAGCTTTAAGTGAAAAAACGGAAAATAAATAATAATAATAAATATAACTAAATCATTTATAAATGCAAGACGAAAACCCTTAAATTCAATAAAAATAAAAAAATTAAATAGACTAACCAATAATCTTATAATTTTAACAAGAAGTTTAGAATAACTAAATAGACGAAAATAATAATGTTAATTAATTTCCGTAACAAATATCATCCTTAAATGAAAAAAACAACCAAAAAATATTCTAAATAGATAAATAAAACATATTTCTTAATGAAGTAAACCAAAAACAAAAAATAATAATTCCGTAAGATTTAAAAAATAACAAAAATATTATTATAAAAGACTATGAAGATGAAAAAGATACTTCTTTAACAAAAGACGAAGAAGATTTAAAAAACGATAAAATAATTGAAAATTTGAATAATGAACCTTTAATAATAATAATAATAATAATAATAATAATAATAATAATAATAATAATAATATATAATATAAGAAAATTAAATAAACTCTTAACATAATAAAGATGTAGCTGAAAATATAAATTATTTCAGTGCTTGGGTAAAAGTTCCCGGATTGGCAATGTATGCTATAGCTATGGGGGGTGTAAAAGGGACTATATATGGCATAATTTTTTGGTTACCCATTTATTTATAAAAAAATGGCATGAAAGAATAGGCTGTAGTAATTTGCTCTATGAACGAAATAGGGACATTTGCTGGAGGAGTTTTGTTGGGATATTTAGTCGATAAATTTTAATAAAGGGCTTTTGTTATTAATTTATTTATTTTTTTGAGTTTTATTAATATGGTAATATTATATAATATGCCTCCAGGAAATCCCGGTCCCTATTATTTTCTGGTCCTTTTAGCCGGTATTTTTTTAGGAGGACCCTATAATATGATAGGGGGTTCTGTAGCAATAGATTTAGTGGAATAATCAGGATTTTAAAGTAGTAAACATTTATTAGCTTTAGTTACAGCAATTATTGATAGTACAGGAAGTATTAGTGGGGCTTTTATTTAAACAACTATTTCCTTTTTTGGATATTAGTAGATATTTGCAATTTTTATTGTAACTACTATGTTATCGTCACTTGTTTTGATAAAATAGGCTAAGCTTGATATATATAAATGATAATTAACATTTCAAATATATAAGTATTATTTTTATTATTTATTGCTTTTTAGATTTTTCTTTTTTTTAACTAATTAAAATATTTTATTGTTAAATATATAATAATATTATATTATTATTAAAAAATATATATGAAAGCTTATATTATTTTTTATTTATGATACAAACAAATAAAAATCATATTTTTAATCTTCCTAATGGATCTGTGTTTTTTGGCCTTCTTAGTTTTTATTATTATGATTTTTATACTTATATTAATTATTAGTTTTATTCCAAATTATATTAATTTTATAATTCATAATTTTATTCTAATTTTTAATCAAATTAATGATTCAAATCATTGTTTTTATCTAATGTTTATATTTTATTATAATCTTAATCAGAATATATAACAATATTTTATTATTATAATTTTTTATTTAATTCTTATTAATAAGATTCTAGAGATACTTATTTTTTATTTTCAAAATCAATTCTATTATTTTAAGTTATATTATTAAATAATATAGGTTTATTATTAATTTTTAAATGTTAACTAAAAATATTTTTTTAAAAATATGATTCAATTACTTCAAGTTCGAAAATAGCATTTTTAAGAATATCGTTATCTAAATTTCTATATATATATATATAAATAATAAATATATATATATATATTATATATATATATATATATATATATACAATACAATATATAATTATATTATTTATTTTGTAATAATATAACTTATTTTTTTTTCTTTTAATTGTCAAAAAATATAAATAAAAATATTTATTTTATTTTATTTAATATTAAAAAAAAGAATACAATAAATCTTTTTTTAATATAATATTAAAATATATATATATATCTATATATTAATAAATTAATTTTTTTTTTTTACTCTTTATATAAATCTGTTAGGCTTTAAATTGTTTTTTAAATTTTATTTTAAATTTATAAAATCTCATTTTTATTATTAATATTAGAATTATTATTATTATCATTATTTTTATTATTATTATCATTTATTATTATTATTATTATTATTATTATTATTATTATTATTATTATTATTATTATTATTTATTATTATTATTTTCTTCTTTTTTTTTTTAAAAAAAAAAATTATTTAAATTTTTTTCTTTTTGTTTTATTTCTTTATCTTATTTTTAATAGTCATTTTCATTTTCAATTTCATCTTCATCTTCATCTTCATTTTCATTTTCATTTATTTTTCCTTATTTTCTTTTTTTTTATTTAATTTGTTATTTTAAATATTCTTCTTATTTTTATTTTTCAGGACTTTATTTTTTATCCAAAATGATTTTTCTCTAAACATTTTTTTTTTTTCCAATTTTTTAATCACTATATTAAGACTTAGAAGAAGAACCTTAAGAAGAATTTAAAGACTATGAAGAAGAACTAGACGAAGACGAATATTTTTTTTTATTTTTTTATGAAAACTTTATTATAGGAAATTAAGCTTTTATTTAAATTTAATATTGTTAACTTTCATTTTATTTTTCTATTTTTTTTTCTTTTTTTTATTGATTTTTATCATCAAAAAGTTAATTCGAAAACCTTTAAAAATTATTATTTTCTACTTAAATATTATCATTAATTTCATTTTAATTTAAACTTTTTTCTAATTTTTTTTTAAATTTCTAGACTTTTATCAATGATAGATTTCACATTTTTTTCTTATTTTTGAAATTGGTAAAAAATTCTAAAATTTCCTCATTTTTTTCAAAACTTAAACTTTTTTTTCCCCACGGACCAAAAAAAAAAAAAAAAAATATTATTAAAAAAGAAAAAAAAAAAAAAATATACTTTGATTTCTAAAATTTTAAATTAAAGCTAAACATAAACAATCAATAAAATGAACATTTTAATTATTATTTTCGAAAAATTAAAGTAAAATTAAATCCCAAATTAAAAAACACTCATCTAAAAGCTAAAATTCTCTACAAAAAATACACTTAATCCATCTAATAATACAAACATTAACATCAAAATTAAGCAATTTTAAATGTTTAAAAATCTCCGTATCAATAATTTTCAAGTACTTATCTTCAATGGTTTTTATTTTTTACATTAAAGGGTATTATTTATCGCTATTATTTCCTTTAAAAAACTCCACAAATGTAGCTTTTTCCATTAAAAATTCAAAAATAAAATAAATATCAGCCTCAGAATATTCTTCACAAATAAAAATTTAAGCCATTTATTTGGATCTTTAAGAATATGTTTAATTATTTAAATTTTATTAAATATAATTTAGTTCAGAAAAATAAATTTAAATTAAATTTGCAACAAGTTCATTCATACCCTATTTATATGAGACATTTGGATATTTTCTAGCATAAATAAATAATACATTATTCATAATATTTTTTATTTTTTATTCCTAAAAAAGTTAATTATTTTAATAAGTCCTATCAACATCTTTTTTTATTTCGTTTTTCAAATTAATTTCATTCTAACTTAATTCCATTTTAATCTCTTTTAATAAAGGATTTTATTAAAAGCAACTATTTGTATTATTTTTTGTTTCAAATTATTTTTTATAGCATTATCTATTTTTATTTAAAATCTCTTTTTTTTCACTATCTGTAGTATTTGGTTTGAATATTCCTAAAAGTAATCGATAAGTATTAAAACGTATTTTCAAATTGTAAATATTTTATTATTTTATATGAGCCTTTAGTTCTTAAAAATTCTATTAAGAATTCAATATATATTTTTCAAAATTATGAAATGAAAATCCTGAAGTTAAATGATAGTTTTATTAATCCATTTAGATTTATTTATTTATATTTTAATTAAAAAAATATATATAATATTTTTTCTTATAATAATTTTTAAAAATAAAAATAAATATTTATAAATATATTATTATTTTTTTTTTTTAAATAATATTTTCTATAAACATTACTAATTTATCCTTATAATATATATTTTTTTTATATTAATATTTATTTAGTAGTAACATATTTTTATAATTCGATATCTTTTTTAAATACTTAATTTTAATATTAAATTATATCATGAATATTATTTTACAACTATAATAAGTATTCAACTTTTAAATTCGAATATTTAATTAATTTCTAATTTTAAATTAAATTAAAGCCATATTTTTTTATGGTAAATACATATTATTTTTTATATTTTTTATTTTTTTCTATTAATATTTACATTTTTAATTATTTTTTAAGTATTTAGAATTTTATCTTTGTCGAAGATTTTCATTTAAAATTTTTTTATTAAGATAATTCTATAGTTTGTTTATTTGTTTTTTACTATTAAAATTTGCATTTATCATTAAATATTTATAATTTTTTCGTTATCAATTATTTTTCATTCTTAATTTTTATAAAATAGATTATAAAAATTCTTCTATAAATTTATTTTTAAAGTCTTTTTTATTAAAAATAATTCATAATACCTTTTTTTTTTATTTCATATATCTAAAATTAGTTAATATGTAATGTATTAAATTTAATTCTTAAAAATTTAAGTTTACATATTACATCTAAATAAATATTAAAGTTTATTATGTATTTTTAAAATTATATGTATTAGATAAAGATATGTTTATTTAATTATAAAAAGATAAAGCAGTTTAAATTACACATTATAATACAAATAAAATTATTATTTTTTGTTAAAAAAAAAAAAAAACATAAGATATTTGTTTAAATTATTTTATTTTACATTAGAACAATATTTTTTTTATAAAAAAATTAATTACGAATAAACTTTAAAATTAAAATTATTTAGTTTAATGAAATTATAAAATAAAATTAAATATATTTTCTATATATTGATATGATTAATTTGATGCTAGAAAATTTTAATTTATGTTAATATTGTTTAAGTTATTTAATTTATAAATAAAAATATTTGTAAAAATAATAATAAAATATTTATATTTTTTTATAAATACAAAAAGAATTAATAATTTTTTTAATAAAAATTAGAATAAATATTTAAATAAAAATATTATAAAAAAATAAGTATTATGAATTAATTTTTAATTATATTTTTATTGAATAAATTAAATATATAGTGTAGATATGTAGATATTTAAAATTAAAAATAAGTAAATATTTTTTAAAATATAAATATATATATGAATAAATAATTATATATATATATATATATATATTTATTATTTTCTCAAAATATTTTTATAAAATACCATTTAATAATTTCAATTAAATTTCATTTTTTATTTTATTAGATTTTATCAATATTTTATTCTTATTTATTTATAATATTTTTTTCCTAATCTTCTTATTCTTCTTCACTAGAGACATAAATATTTAATTAATCTTTATTATTAAAATTTATTTAAATTTTTTATTTTCATTTACTTGTGTTTAATAATTCATAAAAATATCCCAATTACATAAATTGCTTTTTCGGAACCAACCAAATTAATGAAAATCCAATAATATATCCTGAGAAGAAATTTAAATTTCTCAAAAAATCCATTTTAAAAAATTATTATTTTTTGCAATTAAATTAATATCTTATATTAACTTTTTCTATAATATAATTTAAAAAATTATAATATTTTTAAATAAATACATAAATAATTATTATTTTTAATTTAAATGTAAAAAATTCTAAAAATTTATAGAAATATTTTCTACAAAATATAAATAAATAGCAATATTTTATATATATGAAAAATATATTTATTAATATTCAAAATTTTCAAGAATGTTGATTTTTAACTATTAAAATTTATTTTTTAAATTAAAAATAAATTTATAACTTATTTTTATAAAATCCAAAAAAAATTAATAATTTAATATAAATAAAAATAATTACATTAACAATAAATAATAATAAAATTAAATAATAATATAACTCATTTTTGCAACAAAAAATAAAATAATACAAAAACAATATAATGCAACCTAAAGTCCAACTCCAATAAAATGCATAATAAATTTTAAAAAAAGAAAATATAGCTTCATAATTAATTGTCGAAGACCACCTAAAGAACATGCTAGCTAAATCCCGAAACTGTACTTATAAACCATGGAAAAGTAGCAATGCACCAAAGAATGCGCATTCTCCATTTGGTGATTATCCCCCAGAATATATTCCTACTTAAAAATGCCTTGAAAAGAAGCATATTCCTATATACGAGGATTCATAAGCCGCGACAACAATAAGTGAATTATATATATACAATTTAATTACATATATATATATAATTTAATTTAAATAAACAAAAAGATAAATACTAGGGTTTAAGATAAGGTACGGGTGGAAAAACATCAACTTAATTACCCCATAAATAATTTTGTATACCTCCCTAGCCTGTTTCTGGTGCTTTTTTATAAAGAAAGATTCCTCTTTCAGAATTTCGAAGATATTATGATAGAGGTGATTTACCTATCAAAATAGATCATTAAGGATCTGTAAATAATATTATATGGAAAATATCACCTGAATAACTTGATTATCATCATTATTTGCCTATTTTCTTTGACGGATTAAGAGAAAGAATTGATCCTTATAGATTTTTAGCTATTTTAGGTACTAATGATTTACTTTAGAAAGGTTCAAGTAAAATTTTACCTGTAATTCCTTAACTTATTATTCCAATAAAAAGTAAAAATTATTAATTAAAAAAAAAAATATAATTAAATAAAAGCTGCGCTAAATACTAGACATCATGAAATTATTTCAATTGTACTTAAAATTTTATAAAAACTAGTCTAAAGCGGAGATATGATTGGAGAAGCTTTAGTAATTTTCTTTTTTTATTTATTTTATAAAAAATAAAAATAAAAAGGTACCTTATTATAGATAAATATTACCTATTTTAAATATGTTTAAAAATAAAAACAATAATATTGGTGATTATATTGAATATGGTTAAAGAAAAAAACTCAGTTTAGGAGATCTTATATAAGAAACTTTAGAATTATTTGAATAAACAGGAGGAGAAGTATACATTTTTCATTTATTTATTTTAAAATTATAATTAGGATGCATTTATTAATATCAAATATATGATTCCAACTTATGAAAGTTGTGTGCATAACTGATATTCTTTTTTTTTTAAAAAAAAAAAAAAAAGTGATAAAAGAATTATACATATATATATATTAGCTATACTTTTTTCATATTAAAAATTCATTTTTTTTATATATATATATTAATGGATTTTATTTTAATTTTTTTTTCTTTTTTTTTTCTATTATATTCCTAATTTTTTGTTATTTAAACATAAATAAAAATTTAAAAAAATGCATATATTATTCTTTTAAGAAAAAAATAAAACAAATACTTAAACATAAACACAAAAAAAAAAAAAATTTAAATAAATAAAAGAAAAAAAAGAAAAAAAACTTATTCATTTCTTAGCTGCTGCAGCTTTTTTTGTAATAGGAGTCTATTAAAAAATATATAAATAAAAAGAAAAAAAAGAAAAAAAAATATACATCTAATAATTATTTAATAGTCTCATCAGTAATTTAATACTAACTCTCGAAAAGTTACTCATCTAACCCTAATCCTGCAACAGTTACGATTTATTTAGGCATAATAGCAACTGTATATTTAAACTAAGCAACAAACTCACCTTTTTTTTCAGTTAAAACTGGATAATTATTTAACAAATCATGCTTTAAGCATTCCGCTACTCCAAGTTTTGTTGTAATTTCATCTTCGAAATTTCTCAAAGAAAAGCATAAAGCTGGATATTTTTCATTAATTTCATAAATAAATGCTCTTCCGTGTTTAGTTTTTAAATTATAAGATCTTTCCAAAGCTCTTTTATACACTGTAGTTCTTAATTCAGTTTCTTTAGCTTTTCCTTCTCCACTAGAAACAATAATATCTATAGCATAGACTTCATTTACATTAAATTCATGATCATCAACCTTTTAGTCGAAAGTTTCTTTATTAATAATCACATTGTTTCCGTCTATCATGTATTTTTTCAATTCATGACTCAAAACTCCTTCCAAAGCATTACATTTATATGATTCAATTACCTTATTTATCACTTAAGTTGAATCATTATTCTTACCACCAGGTTTTAAAGTTCTCAAAGTAGCCTACAAAGCTTTATAAGCGGCTAAAATTACATCAGCCTTTCTACCTTTTGTTACTTATTAATTATCTTAGCATACAACTGTATGAGCACCTAAAGCTATAAAACCATCAATATGTGTACCTAAATCACTTTTTATTTTTGTTATATTATTATATGCATATATATTATATATTTTTTACATTTTAACTACATCTCCTTCTTTTAAAAGGGAATTATCTTTTTCTTTATCTTCGGAATCAGATAAAAGAGGGGAATAATGTCCACATATTTCATTAATGGAAATACATGTGGGGAATGCAGGGCCTTTTTCTACTTTTTTTTTAGTGTAAGCTTTAGCTAACTATTTTTATTTTATATATATAAAACATTTTAAATATGTATTTTTATATTACTTCTGATTAAATAAGTTTATCTCCAAAATCACATATTTCTATTATTTTAGCACCTGGTTTTATTTTTTATAATACTTATTCGAGAACGACTTTTTAATTAAAAAAATAAAAGGTTATAAATATATATATATTTGGAAATTTTAGTTTTTGTTTAAAAAAAAAAGTCAAAGTATTTTTTTTATTATCTTTTTATTTACAATTTGTTATTTTTCCTGCAGCTTAATACTTATCAAGGACACCAGGGGTAGCTAGTGTTTCTTCTTTTTATTCTTCTGGGTGTGAATTCATATATTTTTTTTTTTTACAAACTATTTTTATTATTATTTTTATTTTTTTTATATAAAAAATATTAATTTTATATTTTTTTTTGTATTTAATTTTTAATTTTATATCTTATGTCTAAATATATAAATTTATGCTTTAAAACATTTCAAAAAAGTTTTTTTTTTTTTTATATTTAATAATTTTAGTTTTAATATTAACTTTTTGTAGGCAAAAAAAAAATGAATTTATTATTATTGATAAAAATGTTAATATTTAATAAAAAAATTATAATACTTTTTTAGAATAATAAATAATATAATAATATAATAATATTATTAATTAATTAGTAAAAATTAAAAAAAATATTATTATGGTTATAATTTGATTAATAAAACATTTTATATAAATAATCTTATTATTATTATTATAAATTCTTTTTATTATTATAAATTTTTTTAAAGAATATTTAAAATAGTTTTGTTCTAACATATAAATTAAGTAATTTAAATATTAGGAACATATATTATACTAAAACTTTTATATAAATGATTAGGCTTAATAATTTTTCCAAAAAAAAATAAAAAAATACATTAATGAAAGAAAATTTTAAATAAAATTATTAAAATTGTAATGGAAAATAAGTAAATTAATATTCAATTAAATATTTTATATTATGTTTTCATTTTTTATAATAAAAATAATAAATTAACATATAAATTTATGTATAATAAACTTCTTAAATAATTTATAAATAAGTTAGAAATTGCAAAATAAACAAATTATTATTTTATTAACAAAAGAATAAACAAGAACTTTTATTTTTGATATTTTTTATTTAATATTAGTCAATTATATTCAAAAAAAATATGATTTTATAAAAATTTTAAATTTATAATTATTTATTTAATTTCTTTCAATTCAATTATATTCTTTTTTAAAATAAAATTAATAAAAAACTACTGTAATTATTAATTACAAAATAAGCTGATTTATCCACAATATTGGGTTTAAAATTTTCTATTTTTTATTCATAAACTAAAAATTAAGATTAATATAATAATTTTATTTAATAATATACTCAATTGTTAAAATATTCTTATTTTTTTTAAATAAGAGATTCATTAAAACATTATTTAATATTAAAATAATAAAAAAACTTGTTTTTTTTATTATAAATTTTAAACAATTAAGTTAGTCATCACATTTTTATTTGAAATTAGATATAAATTATAAAATTATTTTATTTACATGTTTTAGCTTATTAGTTATAATTTCATTTTAAATATAATTTCATCATAAATAGTAATATTTTTTTAAAAAATATATATTTATTTATATATAACAATTTAATATAAAAAAATAAAAAATTATTCTTAATATATAAAAATCTAATTTATAAAGAAAAATATCAAATGCATTCATCATTAAGAAAAAAATTTATTTAATTTTGTTTAAATATGAATAAATATAAAAAATAAAGAACTGTATATGTATAGCATGGTTACTAATTTTAAAACTGTAAATTAGTAATTTATGATTATTTTTTATTTATTTTCAGATATATTATTAAAATAATTTTTTTTTATTGATTTATAATACCTTAGAATTTTTTATAATGTAAATTAAAATATTCATTTTTTAGATAGATTTCTATAAAATAATAAAAATTTAAAATAGATTAATTAAATTTTTAATGATTTTTAATTACAAATACTAAATAAATAATAATAATAAAAAAGAATATAATAATAAATGAAATAAAATTTAAAACATGTGTTAAAATATAAAAATCAAAACAAAAAAATTATTAAAATAAAAAGATAAATGGAGAAAAAAGTAAAAAAATATATATTTTATATAAAAAAAAATTTTCATATATCCAAATTAAAAATAAAAATAAATATTAAAAAAATAAAAAAAAAATAAAAAAAAAATAAAAAGAAAATAAATTTAAATTAAAATAAAAAATATACACATATTTATATAATTATATATAAAAAAAAAAATGAAAATAAAAAAAAAAAAAAAAAATTAAAAATTATTTAATTAATAAATTTAAAAATATAAATTTGATAGATATATTAATATAAATGTATTATTATATATAATTAAAATATAAATATATATATATAAATACTTATATATATATATATTTTATATATATATATTTATATATAAATATATATATATATTCATTTACTTTTATATTTATATAATATTTTGTTTTTTTTATATTTATATACATATTTATTTATTTAAATTTTTTTTTTTTTTTTCACAATTTTTTATTTTCAATTTTTTAGTATTTTTTAAAAATATTATATATACTATTTAAATATAAATACATATATGACTATTTTTAAATGAAATTTCTACAATTATTATTATTTTTAACAATTTTATATTTTTTTATTATTAAATATAAATTTATATATTTCTTTATATAATATTGATAATATTATTATTTTTTAAATATTTTAAAATTATTATCTTTTATTTTAATTACTAATTATTTATCCAAAAGTTTATAAACAATTTTATAATAATTAAAAAACTATATTCTTATGAATTTTTTTTTTAATTATTAATCTATTATATGAAAAAGATTATTAAAATTTTTAATATTATTTTTTAGCTATTTTTTATAATTATGGTTACTAATAGTTTTATAAAAACTATAAGATAATATTTTATCAATAAAAATTATTTTTAATAACAAAAATAATATGAAAATTATTAATATTTTATGAAATGATGTTAAATTGCATTTTATATAAATTATTAATTTTTTATTTATTTTCTTAATTATTATTTTTTTGATTAAGAAAGTATAATTAAATTATTGGTGATTAAAATCATGTTATGATTTAACTATAATATATATATATTAATTATTTGCTTATAATTAATTTAATCACTATTTTATTATAATTATTATTAAAATCAAATTATTAATATAAAATAAAAAAAAATTGTTCTAAATTATTATTAAATAATCAATAACTATTTAAATTTTCCATTTCAAATGAAAATATTTATCTTTAAATTAAATTAAAAGCGTTATTATTTTGCATACTATTACCTTTAATTACTAATTATCTATAATTACTACTTTCTGAATAATCAGAATCCTTATAAAAAAAAATATTATTTTTTAATATATATAAAAATATATAAATATATTTTTATATATAAGTATATGTTTATATATTATATATTATAATTGTTTTCTTTTTTTTGATAGTGTTTTTAAAAAATCCACTATCAAAAAAAATGAATTATATCACCTTTTTTTGATATGGTTTTTTAAAATAAAAAAAACATTGTTATTTTTAATTTTTAATTTATATAAATATAAATGTATATATTTTTTATTTAAAAAAAATATGATACATCTTCGAAATAAATCTTCGAGCAATTTGATTAACTTTTAATATTTGATAATTGATTTTACATGCGTCTTGCAAGTTTTTAATTTACTAAAAATCTTATTTTTCCTTCAAAATCCTCATAAAACACTTTTTTTATTAAATGGGTGATTTTCTAGATTAAGTTTAAGAATTTTCTGATTTTTTTTCTTCTTTAAATCATCTTTTGATCTACTTCTTGATCTCGCGTTATTTTTTCCTTTTTCTGAACTATTTCTATTATTATAAGGTGATGTTTTACTTTAACCTAAATGATAAATAATATAAAAATATCTTATTTAAAAAAAAAAATTTACTTTTTAATTCAATTAATCTTAAACAGAGTACTTAAATTAAGTAACTAAATTTTCATTCATAGCCTTTCCAGAAACCAAAATAGGTCCCCCATTTTTGAAAATTTCCAATTACTAAAGTACTAACTAACATGCAGTAATTTTAGAAGTAATATTACCTCCTATACTAATAAGACATTCTTTCTAATCCCCATTATCCCTTTCTTTATTACTCAATATTTTAATTTAGGCCCCTTTACTTTTTTATGAAATATCTTTAATCATACATCCTTCCGCTCCTATAAGTTTCGTAACATATTTATTAGGGATGAAAAATTTTATATAAAAATCCTATTTAGAATCATCATCATTCTCATAAAAATCTTCGATTTTTTCATATAAATTGGCCGTACAATTACTCACACTTTACAATCTTCCTTTTAAAAGACAAACACATTCGTTTTATTTAAGTTATCTAGCCTTCCTATCTTCATATAATTTTACACTAACATCATATTTTTTCTAAATATGTCTCAAAAAATCATTCTTATTTTCCAAATACCTTTTAACCCTGCTATAAACAACATATTTAACCTAAACTTCTTACTCTTAAATATTCACAGGATCACAAATTTTACTCTCTTGATCTCCAACTTTGCTTCCTTTTTCTTCAATTATTTAATATATTTATTTTATTGCATAACCTACATCTTTATAATCTCCATATACTCTAATAGTCCTTTAAACCATTTTACTAATCGGCTGATTCGCGACTATTTTAGTTTTAGTATCATTCATTATTTAATTTATTTATTTCCCCCTTATTCCTATTACTAAACTTACCATTTAATTCGGTACTAAACATAAAATTGTAAATTATCTGTCTTTTTAATATTTAGAACTCATTTCTTAATACTTTTCATGTATTTGCTTCAATAATCTCATTAATTCATCATATTTCTTGCTTTATTACCCTCCAGATATACGTATAAGGGTACCAGATAAATCAGGAATTTAAAAGTTTTTGTCTATTCTAACTGAAGATTCTTGTTGGATTTATTATTCCATTTTTAAAATTATATCTCGAGGCTCGTTTTCGAGAAACAATTCATAATCATATACACGGATTTCTCTTTGAGAATTTCTATGTGATGTACTTCTTCTGCTTCTGCTCCTTTTTTTTTATTTATTATGTATGATTATGACTACAAATGTTTAATTTTTTTTATGTTTTTTATTATTTTTTTTATGCTTTTTTATTTAATTCAATTTTTTTCATTTTTTTATAATAATAAAATATGTGTAATTTTTTAAAAAATTCATACACAGATCTTGAAGTTGAAGATTATGAACTTGAAATTGATTTCTAAGAATCATCCATTTTTTTTATTTATATAAATATATATATATATATATTATTTTTATTTTAATAAATTTAAATTGTTTTTTATTTTTTTTATTTATATTATTTTTACAATTAAATTATTTTTTTTCTCTAAATTATATTTTTTAAGAAATTTATAAATTGTATATTTTTTTTATTTTTCATTTTTTTTAAATCTAAATAATTTATTTATCAATGTAGGTTAATATATTAATTATTATTAAACTAAAAAATAAAAAATCATTGAAACCACTTAAAGATGATAAATATAATATTCTAATAGCATAAAAAAAATTGAAATAGTTTATGTATTATAAAATTTAAAAATAATATAGGTAAAAAAATATATGATATATAAAAATAAAAATATTAATTTAAACAATAAATTATTAATTATTAGAATTTTTCTGTAATATTTTATTAAATAGAAAAATTAGTAAAAAAAAAGGTGAAATAATTGTATAATAGATTTTTTTTTTAAATATGATTTTAAAATAAAAATACATATTAATAAAAAAACTAAAAATTAATATATATTTAAAAAACCAAAATAATAGTTTTAAGTTTAATTTAATTTCATAAAATTATAGTAAATTTAAAAATATATATTTTTTATTTATTATATTTAAATAAATATTTAAAATATATAATAAAATAATTTTATAATATGTAAAATATTTAATATATGTGTATAATTATTAATATATAATTTATGTAAGGATATTTTTTTAATTTTATATTATATATAATCATTTTTTTATTAAATAATACGAATTATTATTAAAATTATTAATTATTTTAATATTTTTATAGCTTAAAAAATATAAATAATTATAATAATATAATAATATTAATTTTTATATTATGTACAAATTTAAATATATCAAAAGATTTAAAAATTATATTTGATATTATAAAATATTTTAAATACCAATATATGTTTAAATTATAAAGTTTATTATATATAAATAATTTATTGAGTTTTAACAATAAAATGATTATGAATTTAAAAAAATCAAATATAAAATTAACATAACAAAAAATTGATTTTTTTTAAATTATTTATTAAAATAACTATATTAAATTAATAATAATTATTATTAAATAAAAAAAGTATCAATTCCAATTCTTATTTATAAAAAAAATATTCTTAATATAACATTTATAATTAAATAATATTTCAGATTCATTAATTTAATTTTTCTGTTATGAAATTAGTCTTAATTCGAATTCCTTTATTGAAATTACAAATTAAAATAAAAATAATTTTTCATATTTTTAAAAAAAAATAATTAATAAATTATAAATGAATATAAATTTTTTGTTAGTATTTATTTTTTAAATAATATGAAACTTCATTCAAAATAAAAAATAATAATATAAAATGAGCATTTTTAAAAGAATTTGTATTCTTCTTCTTCTGAGTTATATTAAAAAATTAAAATTTATTAAAATATAAATAATCAAAATATCCTAAATAAATTAAAAGAATTTGTTTTAAAAAATTTATATAAATATTAAAAAAATTAAAATTAGGAAAATCAATAAAATAATAATTAAGAATTATAAAATTAAGTAATTTATAATGAAAGTAGAATTTAATAAACAAATAGAAATCATAAAGATAATCAATTTTAATAATAAAAATAGCAACAAAATATCATATAAAGTCATTCTAAAAGTAAATAAAAATGATTTAAATGAAATTTCAAAATTGATAATAACAATTTTTGCGAATTTTCATAATTTAATACTTGAATAACTTAAATAAATTTAATATGTTTGATATTTTCAGTTGATAAAAAACAATAATAATATAAAAATGTATAATCGATAATTAAATATGAAAGGTAATAAATTTGTGTAAAAAATAAATTTCATTATAAAAAATAATATTTTTTTGAAAATGAAATAAATAGAAATACATGAAAATTATAAAATGAAATAAAATATATATATTATATGTTAAAATTACATATCAAATTTTAATAATAATATATATTTTTTACGGGCATGTTTATAATTATTAATAAAAAAAAATTATTGAAATAAAAAAATATATAATTTTTATAAAAAATTTTATACTTAAAAAATTTTAGATATATTATTATAAAAATAAAAATAATTATTTTTATAGAATAAATTAAAAAAATTAAATAATATATAAAAAAAAAATATAAATATATAATTTGTATAACTAAAATAAAAAAAAATTATTTTAATAATATAAAATTCAAAAATTAAAGTATTATTTAATTATATAAATAATAAATATTAAATGTATTTTTTAATTAAAAAATCTATAAATAACATAGAAAACATTAAATATAATAAAGATTTAAATTATGAATAGAATAAAAAAAAAAATTAAAATTAATAAAAAAATTTT